>NC_084733.1:7813690-7878690 GCF_033978785.1 Entelurus aequoreus | reverse complement strand
TAGGGTTAGGGTTAGGGTTGGGGTTGGGGTTAGGGTTAGGGATAGGATTAGAGTTAGGGGTTAGGGTTAGGTTTAGGATTAGGCTTAGGGTTAGGGTTAGGGTTAGGGTAAGGGTTAGGGTTAGGGTTAGGGGTTAGGGGTTAGGGTTAGGGTTAGGGTTAGGGTTAGGCTTAGGTTTAGGCTTAGGGTTAGGGTTAGGGGTTAGGGGTTAGGGGTTAGGGTTATGGTTAGGTTTAGGTTTAGGCTTAGGGTTAGGGTTAGGGTTAGGGTTAGGGTTAGGGTTAGGGTAATTCCATAATTCACACAAATTTGTTTGTGACTACTGAGGACCATTAAAAAAAAAAAAAGTTCAAATTAGATGTTAAAGATGTTTACTTTTCAGTAAACATGTTTTATGGGCCAAAGCTTAAAAACCACTTAGGCATCTTCAGAATGGATCTGACTATCATTTTAAAAGGTTTCCCTTTAGGGGTTAGGGTTAGGGTTAGGGTTAGGTTTAGGATTAGGATTAGGGTTATGGTTAGGTTTGGGTTACGGTTAGGGTTAGGGTTAGGGTTAGGGTTAGGGTTGGGGTTGGGTTAGGGTTAGGGATAGGATTAGAGTTAGGGGTTAGGGTTAGGTTTAGGATTAGGCTTAGGGTTAGGGTTAGGGTTAGGGTAAGGGTTAGGGTTTAGGGTTAGGGGTTAGGGGTTAGGGTTAGGGTTAGGGTTAGGGTTAGGCTTAGGTTTAGGCTTAGGGTTAGGGTTAGGGGTTAGGGGTTAGGGGTTAGGGTTATGGTTAGGTTTAGGTTTAGGCTTAGGGTTAGGGTTAGGGTTAGGGTTAGGGTTAGGGTTAGGGTAATTCCATAATTCACACAAATTTGTTTGTGACTACTGAGGACCATTAAAAAAAAAAAAGTTCAAATTAGATGTTAAAGATGTTTACTTTTCAGTAAACATGTTTTATGGGCCAAAGCTTAAAAACCACTTAGGCATCTTCAGAATGGATCTGACTATCATTTTAAAAGGTTTCCCTTTAGGGGACCTGTTTTTTTGTCCCCATACCGTCAGGGGTCCCCTAAAGGTGACTGTGAAAACAGAGCCATGTCCCCATTAAGTAAGCATTGCCAGAACACACACACACACACACACACACACACACACACACACACACACACACACACACACACACACACACACACACACACACACACACACACACACACACACACACACACACACACACACACACACTCACACAATTTCATGTATGTGTTACCTTCTTGAGACCTGAGAAAAATGTCCACCTCTTTAGGACCACCCTTTCTAGATATTTAAAGATTTCTATTTACAACATTAATAATATACACAAACTATGCAAATATAAAAAAGGTAAGCTTTGAATTAGTTGTTTTGAATTTGTTGTATGTAATTGGTTTTAATCTTCACCATTCACTTTGTTATTACAGTATGTCTCTATATACATATTTATTTATTTTTTTAAATTATTTTTGGCCAAAGGTGACACATTTCAATATCTTACACACACTTGTTATTTCATATGTTGGCCAGATGGGGAGCACTTCACATTTTCACACACACTTGTTGTTTCATATGTTGACCAGAAGGGGGAGCACTTTTTAAAAGCGACACACAGTCCATGTGAAAAATGCCTCCTTTTTGAGACCACCCTCATTTTGACCAGCAGGGGGTGCAAATGAGACATTGTCTATTAGATGCAATGTTATTGGGACCATGATTTATGTCACCTCCTCATAAGGAAGATACTTTTCCTTCTTCATGTCTCAAGAAGGCTAGAAATACAAGATCACACACACACACACACACACACACACACACACACACACACACACACACACACACACACACACACACACACACACACACACACACACACACACACACACACACACACACACACACACACACACAACACACACACACGCACACACAGATTCATAATTAGCAGAGTGAAGATGAACAGAGTCGATGTATCATTCATGAGGAAAAACACAACCTTCCCTAATGTAGAAAAAAGGGTTATGATGGTGTTACTATAGCAACAGCATCATAAATACCATATGTTATGCAAACATTACACCTTTTTTTTAAGCAGATAAACACTTTTTAAAGAAATGTATCATGCTTGTCTAAAATATGTCCATTTTCTATACTGTACTAGCGGAAAGAAAAATCATAAATATATACATATATATATATATATATATATATATATATTATATATATATATATATATATATATATATATATATATATATATATATAATATATATATATATATATATATATATATATATATATATATATATATACATATATATATATATATATTTTTTTTAAAATTATTTTATTTATTTATTTGTATTTATTTTTTAAGTACCAATGATTGTCACACACACACTAGGTGTGGCGAAATGTATCTCTGCATTTAACCCATCACCCTTGATCACCCCCTGGGAGATGAGGGGAGCAGTGAGCAGCAGCAGTGCCGCGCCCAGGAATTATTTTTTGGTGATTTATCCCCCAATTCCAACCCTTGATGCTGAGTGCCAAGCAGGGAAGTAATGGAAATGTATATACTAATATATATATATATATATATATATATATATATATATATATATATATATATATATTTATATATATATATATATATATATATATATAATATATATATAATATATATTAGGGCTGCAACAACTAATCGATTAAATCTATTAAAATCGATGATTAAAATAGTTGCCGATTAATTTAGTCATCGATTCGTTGGATCTATGCTAATGGGCATGCGCTGAGTTTTTTTTTATTATTATTTTTTTTAAATATATATATATATATATATATTTTTTTTTAAATAAACCTTTATTTATGAACGGCAACAAACAGCTGAGAAACAATAATCAAAATAAGTATGGTGCCAGTATGCTGTTTTTTTTCAATAAAATACTGGATAGGATAGAAATGTAGTTTGTCTCTTTTATCCGATTATTAATCGATTAATCGAAGTAATAATTGACAGATTAATCGATTATCAAATTAATCGTTAGTTGCAGCCCTAATATATATATATATATATATATATATATATATATATATATATATATATATATATATATATATATATATATACATATATATATATATATATATATATATATATATATATATATATATATATATATATATATATATATATTCATATATATATTCATATATATATATATATATATATATATATATATATATATATATATATATATATATATATATATATATATATATATATATATATATATATATATATTAGGGCTGCAACAACTAATCGATTAAATCGATTAAAATCGATTATTAAAATAGTTGCTGATTAATTTAGTCATTGATTCGTTGGATCTATGCTATGTGCATGTGCAGAGGTTTTATTTTTTTATTTTTTTAAATATATATATTTTTTTTTAAATAAACCTTTATTTATGAACTGCAACATGTACAAACAGCTGAGAACAATAATCAAAATAAGTATTGTGCCAGTATGCTGTTTTTTTCCAATAAAATACTAGATAGAATAGAAATGTAGTTTGTCTCTTTTATCCGATTATTAATCGATTAATCGAAGTAATAATCGAAAGATTAATCAATTATCAAATTAATTGTTAGTTGCAGCCCTAATATATATATATATATATATATATATATATATATATATATATATATATATATATATATATATATATATATATATATATATATATATATATATATATATATATATATATATATATATATATATATATATATATATATATATATATATATATATATTAGGGCTGCAACAACTAATCGATTGAATCGATTAAAATCTATTATTAAAATAGTTGCCGATTAATTTAGTCATCGATTCGTTGGATCTATGCTATGCGCATGCGCAGAGGTTTTATTTATTTATTTATTTTTTAATATTTTTTTTTTTTTTTTTTTTTTTAAATAAACCTTTATTTATGAACTGCAACATGTACAAACAGCTGAGAACAATAATCAAAATAAGTATGGTGTCAGTATGCTGTTTTTTTCCAATAAAATACTGGATAGGATAGAAATGTAGTTTGTCTCTTGTATCCGATTATTAATCGATTAATCGAAGTGATAATCGACAGATTAATCGATTATCAAATTAATTGTTAGTTGCAGCCCTAATATATATATATATATATATATATATATATATATATATATATATATATATATATATATATATATATATATATATTTATATTTATATTTATATATATATATATATATATATATATATATATATATATATATATATATATATATATATATATATATATATATATATATATATATATATATATATATATATATATATATATATATATATATATATATATATATATATATATATATATATATATATATATATATATATATATATATATATATATATATATATATATATATATATATATTAAATCGATTAAAATCGATTATTAAAATAGTTGCCGATTAATTTAGTCATCAATTCGTTGGATCTATGCTATGCGCATGTGCAGAGGTTTTATTATTATTATTTTTTATCAAATTAATGGTTAGTTGCAGCCCTAATATATATATATATATATATATATATATATATATATATATATATATATATATATATATATATATATATATATATATATATATATATATATATATATATATATATATATATATATATATATATATATATATATATATATATATATATATATATATATATATATATGTGTATATATATATATATATATATATATATATATATATATATATATATATATATATATATATATATATATATATATATATATATATATATATATATATATATATATATATATATATATATATATATATATATATATGTGTATGTGTGTGTGTGTGTGTGTGTGTGCGTGTGTGTGTGTGTATAGAGTATATACTGATATTTCTGCACTTATTGCTTCTTGTATCATCAATCAATTTGACTTGTATTGCTTAAAATACAGCTGAACACACTTTTCCTTATTGTGGATACTAAAACACGTTGTTGATGCTGTGGTTTCGTTGATATCAGCACTTCAGTCATCAACAATTGCATCATCAGAGAAATGGGCATTGAAACAGTGTAGGTCAGACTTGGTAGGATACGTACAGCGAGCAGTGAACATAGTGAGCTCAGAAAGCATAAGAAAAAGTATAGAAGTATCATTGGTGCTTTTTGGATGTTTTTTTAAAACAACATTATTCCCATTAGCTGCATTGTTAGCCTTGTTTGTGCCTACAGGAAACTCATTCTTGCCAATGTTCCCATTTTTGCAGTCAAATCCATCTTTGGGGCCATCTTGCCTGTCCGCTACGCTTTGTCGGCATGGCTTGTGGAGATCAACGAAACATTCTACATAAATAAATAAATAAATATACTGCAGGTGCTCGATGTTTTTGTTGACAGTTCCTGCACAAACTTGCACAGCTGCATGATACGAGTCAAAGAATTGTCCATGAAGTGCGTGTTTAGTCTTTGAAGAAAGAGACATGTTGCAACAAACAGTCAAAGCAAACTAGCCGGTGCTATTGTAGTCAGGGATGTTCATCTTGCTGCATCAATGACTTCTTGGAACCTTGATGATAGCCCTTAATAAGCGCTTGCACGCTTATATGCTCATTAGCTATTTCAAGAGATCATTTTCACCTTGTAAACTGAGCCATAAAAGAACAAATCCCAACACAGTGGAACCTTAAATCCAAAATAAACAATGGAAAGCACAAAATAATCGTTCCAGTTACCACTGACTATCACCATTATAACACCAAGTACGGTCTTAAAGGTTCATACTGTGACGGTGTCTACATGTAAACACTTGCTTGTGGCCGACATAACATAGCATGCTGGTTCTTTGGTCCTCATGTTGCATAGATGATGTTTTACAGACCATCTTCAAACCACTTTATGATCATAATAATAATAGATTGTATTTGTAAAAAGCACTTTACATTGAGTAAACAACCTCAAAGTGCTACAGTGTATTAAAAAAAATACAAATAAAAAGATAATACAAAAATTAATTAAAAATAAAAACTACAACAGCCAAATAGCTAAAACTAGTATGCATATATCTAAAAAAGGGATTTTTTTTTTTTTTTTTAAAGAAGGGTTTTTAAGCCTCTTTTAAAAGCATCCACAGTCTGTGGTGCCCTAAAGTGGTCAGGGAGAGTGTTCTCTTCAGCATGCGCTGTTTGTCTTATGTATGTGCCTCCACTTTGACTGTGTCTTCTCCCCCGTCATCTCTTTTGTAGTTTCTAGCACTTCCATAACGTGTCTACTGACAGATACAGGCTAGAACTGTACACTGCTTTGCGTTAGAAATAGCAACAGTGCAGGATGCACGTGCATGTACGAGCCAGTCTGCCCCACAACGAGAGGACGGACAAAAAGAAGGAGCTTACTGACGACAATCAATCAATCAATCAGTGTTTATTTATATAGCCCTACATCACAAGTGTCATCAAAACGACATCCTCGGTTCAGAGCCCACATAAGGGCAAGGAAAAACTCACAACCCAGTGGGATGTCAATGTGAATGACTATGAGAAACCTTGGAGAGGACCGCAGATGTGGGTGACCCACCCCCACCCCCCCACTCTAGGGGAGACCGGATGCAATGGACGTCGAGTGGGTCTAGCATAATATTGTGAAGGTCCAGTCCATAGTGCAATCCATCCATCCATCCATCCATCTTCTTCCGCTTATCCGAGGTCTGGTCGCGGGGGTAGCAGCCTAAGCAGGGAAGCCCAGACTTCCCTCTCCCGAGCCACTTCGTCCAGCTCCTCCCGGGGGATCCCGAGGCGTTCCCAGGCCAGCCGGGAGACATAGTCTTCCCAACGTGTCCTGGGTCTTCCCCGTGGCCTCCTACCAGTCGGACGTGCCCGAAACACATCCCTAGGGAGGCGTTCGGGTGGCATCCTGACCAGATGCCCGAACCACCTCATCTGGCTCCTCTCCATGTGGAGGAGCAGCGGCTTTACTTTGAGCTCCTCCCGGATGACAGAGCTTCTCACCCTATCTCTAAGGGAGAGACCCGCCGCCCGGCGGAGGAAACTCATTTGGGCCGCTTGTACCCGTGATCTTGTCCTTTCGGTCATAACGCAAAGCTCATGACCATAGGTGAGGATGGGAACGTAGATCGACCGGTAAATTGAGAGCTTTGCCTTCCGGCTCAGCTCCTTCTTCACCACAACGGATCGATACAGCGTCCGCATTACTGAAGAGGCCGCACCGATCCGCCTGTCGATCTCACGATCCACTCTTCCCTCACTCGTGAACAAGACTCTTGTACTTGAACTCCTCCACTCGGGGAAAGATCTCCTCCCCAACCCGGAGATGGCACTCCACCCTTTTCCGGGCGAGAACCATGGACTCGGACTTGGAGGTGCTGATTCTCATCCCAGTCCATAGTGGATCTAACATAATAGTGAGAGTCCAGTCCATAGTGGGGCCAGCAGGAGACCATCCTGAGCGGAGACGGGTCAGCAGCGCAGAGATGTCCCCAACCGATGCACAGGCGAGCGGTCCACCCCGGGTCCCGACTCTGGACAGCCAGCACTTCATCCATGGCCACCGGACCTGTGCCCCCCCCTTCCACAAGGGAGAGGGGGGCAGAGGAGAAAAGAATGTTGGACGACAAAGGCGGACTCACTCTTCAGGTAAACCTCTACTTTGTACAGAGATATATCCACCCACGTCACACTTAGTAAAAACCTCACAAATTGGGCAAGTTTGAAGAAATGCAAGATTGTTTTATAAACATCTCCGCCGTGTGCAGCTCCAAATACACAAAGAGAGGTACCAACAGGTAAGAAATAATGGCGTCTGTGTTGACATCATCGAGTGATGAGCTGCTTCCTCGCGTCCTTGCTCCTTGTAAGTTCATTCTCGATCATAAAGTATACCTCTCACCTGGACAGAAGAAGTCTGACTAGGTAATCTGACAAGATGGGACACTTTGGCAAACCGCTTAGGACCCGAAAATTGTGAGAACGACATGAAAAAAATTACCGGCTTGTTCTGCGTCGCCTTGGAAACACTCGAAGCGAAAGTAAAAGTATTTTTTGGACTGAAGACTTTCTTACCTGCGCCACAGAGGTTATGTTTTGGCCAAGGTTTTTCTGTCTGTTTGTTAGCGACGTAAGTCAAATTGTCATGATGATTTTCAGGAAATGTCCAAAAAAACATTGCTCTCATCGACTACAAACACACTTCACTTCCTGCTTACGGCGATCCACGCCCCCCACAGGATTCTGGGAGATGTAGTTTACTCACAGATCCAACCAACGCCACACACCAAGTTTTTGTTTGATACGGTATTTCTGTGAAGACTTTGAAACCGAAATACCGCAGTATCTACAAAACCGTTACACCCCTTCGGTATGCTGAGGAGGTGAGTCTCTTCCCTTTTACTTGTACTACTTACGTATAAAATACTACACGGTCTAGCTCCATCCTATCTTGCCGATTGTATTGTACCATATGTCCCGGCAAGAAATCTGCGTTCAAAGTACTCCGGCTTATTAGTGATTCCCAGAGCCCAAAAAAGTCTGCGGGCTATAGAGCGTTTTCTATTCTAGCTCCAGTACTCTGGAATGCCCTCCAGAGTACTGGAACAGTTAGAGATGCTACCTCAGTAGAAGCATTTAAGTCCCATCTTAAAACTCATTTGTATACTCTAGCCTTTAAATAGACCCCCTTTTTTAGACCAGTTGATCTGCCGTTTCTTTTCTTTTCTCCTCTGCCCCCTTCTCCCTTGTGGAAGGGGGGGGCACAGGTCCGGTGGCCATGGATGAAGTGCTGGCTGTCCAGAGTCGGGACCCGGGGTGGACCGCTCGCCTGTGCATCGGTTGGGGACATCTCTGCGTTGCTGACCCGTCTCCGCTCGGGATGGTCTCCTGCTGGCCCCACTATGGACTGGACTCTCACTATTATGTTAGATCCACTATGGACTGGACTTTCACAATATTATCTTAGACCCACTCGACGTCCATTGCATCCGGTCTCCCCTAGAGGGGGGGTTACCCACATCTGCGGTCCTCTCCAAGGTTTCTCATAGTCATTCTCATCGACGTCCCACTGGGTTGTGAGTTTTTCATTGCCCTTATGTGGGCGCTGAACCACAGATGTCGTTGTGGCTTGTGCAGCCCTTTGAGACACTTGTGATTTAGGGCTATATAAATAAACATTGATTGATTGATTGATTGATGATTGATTCCCATTTAGAAAATGCTGGGTTTTTTTCACAGTTGTTGCCAATTGATTGTTGCTTTGGCCATGTTGTACTGAACAGCCAGAACATGCTGGACTAGGCATGTAACGATAAACACTACTAATGATAACCGTGGTAAAACTCCCTGCGGTTAGTATTACTCTATTCAATTAAAAGTAGCAAAAAAACCGTGATTGATAATTGCGTGTTCATATAATACGGCTAGCAAGCTAGCTTAAATGCAAACATGAAAACAAGAGACAATAACGTCCTTCCCGATTAGGACGCGCCCATATGCCAATATAAACTTATATAAACAAAATGACTGTCTGAGCAAGGAAGTTGTTCAATATTTAACCTACAAAGTTCTACAGTAGACTCCAAGATGAAGGTGTCTCTGTGGTGCGTTCAAGGACCAATGATAAGGACTATATGCTATGGTTATCATCACACTTCTTTCTTCCACGTTACAGGACTCTTTCCGCGGTGCTATTACAAAAAATACTAAACACTCTCAGCTAAAACCTTTGAGGCACATTTTCCTTGAAAAGTGTGGACGGGTGAGAGAAAATACAAGAGAAAGATTTTCTGACGGTAAAATGTTTGGACATTTCCACCAAGAGTTTAGGGAGGAAGGCACAATAAGTGATGAGAGAAGTAAGCTCGGTGACCCACCTCTGGTCCTTCTGAACGCAGCATGGCGTCCCTTCGGAGGAGTCCTTCTCAAGAAGGTCTTGAAATCCTCTCAATACATCCTTCTCTTCTCCATGAAGGCCAGTATTATCTGAGCTGTGCTGACTAGAAGGCAGATCCACTTTGCAACTCTCTCACAAACACAGTCCCCCCCGCCCCCCTCCCACCATGGCCCCCCATAAACACATCCAACTCGTTCCACCCACCCGACTGTACAATGGCAGCATTGTTGTGACAGCCTGTCACATTCCCGTTTCTTGGTTGGTATTAATTTCCGCGCTCTTATTTTGGTTCCATTTCCTGCTTGTCTCCTTGAGTGCTGTTTCCCCTCACCTGCTGCTGATTGGCAGCCTGGCCACAAGGGGGGCGGCCAGAGTCGGCCTGACCCGAAACCCCACCAGGTCCCTCCCCGCTCCTTCATCCTTTCTTGGGACTTCTTGAATCCGTCCCTAAAAAGGGGGGGAACTGTGACGATCTGTCACATTCACGTCGGGTTATGTTTCCTTTGGTTGGGGTTTATTTCCTTTGGTTCCATTTCCTGCTTGTCTCCCTGAATTCTGTTTCCCCTCACCTGCTGCTGATTGGCAGCCTGGCCACACCTGTTGTCAATCAGCCGGCCGCTATTTATGCCTGCCTCGCCCTCCAGTCAGGGCTCAATGATCGGTATCCTGGTCTCCTGTTTCCTGGT
The DNA here is from genome assembly GCF_033978785.1 of Entelurus aequoreus. Lineage (NCBI taxonomy): Eukaryota > Metazoa > Chordata > Actinopteri > Syngnathiformes > Syngnathidae > Entelurus > Entelurus aequoreus. The sequence goes on along the minus strand of NC_084733.1, from coordinate 7,867,999 downwards.
TCCTGTCTCCTGTTATCATATTAAAGTCATGTTTTCCTGCGCTATGCCTGCCATCTCTGCATCTTTGGGTTCGCCACCAACAAACCACGATAAATGTGGGCTGTTTGGAAGAAACAAATGGCTGCTCGGGAGAAAGCTGCCAACGAGAAGTGTGCCCACATGGTCTCCTTGATGGACAAGCTCTGTGGCTGGAGTGCAGCACGGACTGGTTCCTCGGCTCACTCCCACCCGTCCCTGTCGTCTGTTCAAGGGGGGCGGCCAGAGTCGGCCAGACCCGAAACCCCACCAGGTCCCTCCCCGCTCCCTCAGCCTTTCTTGGGACTTCTGGAATCCGTCCCTAAAAGGGGGGGTACTGTGACGATCTGTCACATTCACGTCGGGTTATGTTTCCTTTGGTTGGATGTTTATTTCCTTTGGTTCCATTTCCTGCTTGTCTCCCTGAGTGCTGTTTCCCCTCACCTGCTGCTGATTGTCAGCCAGGCCACACCTGTTGTCAATCAGCTGGCTGCTCTTTATGCCTGCCTCGCCCTCCAGTCAGGGCTCGATGATTGGTATCCTGGTCTCCTGTTTCCTGTCTCCTGTTATCATATTAAAGTCATGTTATCCTACGCTGCGCCTGCCATCTCTGCATCTTGGGGTTCGCCAACAACAAACCACGATAAATACGAACCCAGTGGAGAGTCGGTGGGCTGTTTGGAAGAAACAAATGGCTGTTCGGGAGAAAGCCGCCAATGAGAAGTGTGCCCACATTGTCTCCTTGATGGACCAGCTCTTTGGCTGGAGTGCGGCACGGACTGGTTCCCCGGCTCACTCCCACCCGTCCCTGTCGTCTGATCAAGGGGGGCGGCCAGAGTCGGCCGGACCCGAAACCCCACCAGGTCCCTCCCCGCTCCCTCAGCCTTTCTTGGGACTTCTGGAATCTGTCCCTAAAAAAGGGGGGTATTGTATTTGTATGTAAACATGCTACGTATTTAGGCTAGCTCTGTGGCTCATTTTTTTCCCGTTACACCTAAAACTTACGGATTCAGACACTCGGCACCATCTCATAAGTACAGCGGCTTCCGGCGACCCCCGGCCAGAGGTCCAGGGCACAGATAGCAGGCCCATCCAAATTTTTGCGGGAATTTTCTAGTTATATTTATTTATACATTAACAGATTTACATCACACAAAAACAACCGCCTTAATAAACCATTGTATTTTTCATTGAGGCTTTTAATAATTGTTAATATTATATTTGTTTATATATCAACAGCATTACAACACTGAAAACTACCATGGCTATTATTATATTTATTTTAATTATATTATTATATTGTTATTATATGCATGTATATGTTAACAGCTTTATACCATCGAGAAGTACAACCACCATAATAAACATATTATTATCATTACTATTATTATCGTTATTAATATCATTATTTATTTTCAACTATAATGTATTCTTTATTAGGATATATTTATGTTAAAAAAGCTGATTCGAGTGAATTAAATCTACAAAAGCTAAACTCTGACACGAAGAAGACCTTTTTGTTCGAATGCATGAGAATGTGTGCAGTGGGGGGGAGGAGAATGTGTGCTGTCATCACAATCAACACAAAGGCAAAGCTGAATCAGGACCAGTCAGGTGCTTCCACACACGCACATTCTCACACACACCTAGTCACAGGTCACTGACACAACATGTCTTGTGCTTTGTATTTGGCTTTTCTGCAACACTTACACTTACTTAGGCTAGGATAAATAATGTCAATAAGTAGATGAACCATCTGTGGCTGTGAAGTGAACACTAGTAAGGTTGTAAATACTGTATAGAGTAGGCTAACCCATGTGGTTCCTGTGGATGTGAACAGAAGTTGTAATTACTGTAGTGACTAAATAACTTAGTGACTGAAACAGATGCAAGTAATGTGTAAATAATGTCAATAAGTAGATGAACCATCTGTGGATGTGAGGTGAACACTGGTAAGGTTGTAAATACTGTATAGAGTAGGCTAACCCATGTGGTTCCTGTGGATGTGAACACAATTTGTAGTGACTAAATAACATAGTGACTGAAAAAGACAAAGTAATGTGTATATAATGTCAATAAGTAGATGAACCATCTGTGGCTGTGAAGTGAACACTAGTAAGGTTGTAAATACTGTATAGAGTAGGCTAACCCATGTGGTTCCTGTGGATGTGAACAGAAGTTGTAATTACTGTAGTGACTAAATAACTTAGTGACTGAAACAGACAAAATTCATGTATAAATAAGGTCAATAAGTAGATGAACCATCTGTGGATGTGAGGTGAACACTAGTAAGGTTGTAAATACTGTATAGAGTTGGCTAACCCATGTGGTTCCTGTGGATGTGAACACAATTTGTAGTGACTAAATAACATAGTGACTGAAACAGACATAGTGATTCATTTCTTTTCATCTTTAAACACTAAAACATCTTTAAATGCTGCTTTTTTTTGTGCTCATTTTTGCATGTTGAATTGCTGCACAAGAGGCACCCAAGTCCAGGCTGAAAGAGGAGCGATGTGTGGAGACTATTCCTTCAGAGCGATGATTATTAGACCTCCAGCGGGCTTTGTGCGTCCATCTAGTCCTACTTCCTGACCCCAGTCCTACAAGTCTCACGTTGCTTTATAGAGTGAATCATGGCAGTTGGCCTACAAGGCAAAGTGTCTTTAGGAGCTGAGGTCTAATACCGGCTGACTGGTGGATGGATGATGAATGGATGGATGAGGGAAGCCATGCATGCACAGATGGATGATGGATGGGTGGATCAATGCAATAATCGATGCATGCATTAATCAGCGTGGCTTCCTCTGCACGTGAATAATGAGTTGGTGCGCTCACATTCAGCGGGTTTGGGTATGACATCATCAAGTCGTTATACGAAACTGAAACTTTCCTCAGTGTGTGCCTTATATTTCAGCTCATCTTCACCCTCTAGATACTAGCTGTTTTATTCACGACATTACAGCTACTCCAAGTGCTAACTGCTAGCCTCAAACACGTACACACAATGTTGTAACAGTGACGTGCCACAACCCGTACGTAATCACACCATAACAAGCACAACACAGCCCCATTTCAAAAAGAGAGGTAAAACAAAAGTAGTGAACAGAAAGAAAACATGATTAATGGATAATGTCGGACTAGCACAAAGCCTTGTTTGTTAACAGTGGAAGTCTACTGCTTACTCAGCACCTGCAGTGAGCGAACTTGTCCAAAAGATGGCGCCATAGCACAAATAATAACACGCCTTTGTGTTTATGTTAGGTTCTGCGCATGTCAAACTTTCCGATTTAAGGTGTGATGAATAAAATGCACGTCATAATCGAAACATTTTTTTAAGGGTCCATGTACACAGGAACATTGTAATCTGAATGATGATCAGATTAAATACATGTTGTCCATGTACACGTGGCTACTAGGTGACATAACGGCTCTGGAAAACACATTTTATGAACGTTATAGATCCTGAAACATTTCTGACAGTTATTACTATGAATTAAAATGTTGACTAGACATTTAAAAACTGTTTTATTCGAAGGGATGAATCAACTTGACCTTTAAATGAGAACAAACTTGGACATGAAAACCTCCACTGGCATCACATTTGTTTATTCAACCTTCATTAGTTCAGGTAAGGCAATTAAGAACAAATCCTCGTTTACAATAAACGAGGCAGCAGAGTCAAAAACAAGCTGAAGCTGAGATCGATGACATTGTAGGTCAAACCAGTCCAGCATCTTTTCCCTTTTGAAAGGAAGATATTGGTGAGTTTTAATGTTTGTTGCCAAGTCTTCCAATCCTTCCTTCTTCGACAATGTCAAAGTTACTACATACTGTATGTACAGTACATGTCATACACCTTCTCCTCATTCAATCTTTTTTTTCATGACTATTTACATTGTAGATTGTCACATCAAAACTAGGTTATGAACACATGTGCAGTTATGGACTTAACAAAAATAGGGGAAATAACCGAAAACATGTTTTGTATTCTAGTTTCTTCAAAATAGCCACACTTTGCTCTGATTACTGCGTTGCACACTCTCTATGAATTCCATGAGTTTTCTTTCTGTTCACTACTTTTGTTTTACCTCTCTTTTTGAAAGGGTTTTCACTTCACAGGTGTGCTTTAAGCTCATGGAGAGAATGCCAAGAGTATGCAGAGCAGTAATCGGAGCAGAGGGTGGCTATTTTGAAGAAACTAAAACATTTGATTTGTTATTTCACCTGTTTCACGTGTTCATTCCTAGTTTTGATGTGACAATCTACAATGTAAATAGTCATGAAAATAAACATTGAATGAGGAGGTGTGTACAAACCTTTGGCCTGTACTGTACATTATTTTGAAAAGCATGTTGTGGGTTAATTAGTCCGGCATCAGGAAGTGCCTAAGGTCTTATTTCCATACGGCCTGATTTCAAAGCCTCGTGACAAACAATCAATTTACTCTTTCGACTGTTGTGCTCCCACAGGAAAGACTTTGATGGTGAGAAGTACTAGTCTGGTTAAGAGCAAGAAGACAATAAATGAGAAGTACTAGTCTGGTTAGGAGAAAGAAGACAATGAATGAGAAGTACTAGTCTGGTTAAGAGCAAGAAGACAATGAATGAGAAGTACTAGTCTGTTTAGGAGCAAGAAGACAATGAATGAGAAGTACTAGTCTGGTTAAGAGCAAAATTACAATGAATGAGAAGTACTAGTCTGGTTAAGAGCAAGAAGACAATGAATGAGAAGTACTAGTCTGGTTAAGAGCAAGAAGACAATAAATTAGAAGTACTAGTCTGGTTAAGAGCAAGAAGAGAATTAATGAGAAGTACTAGTCTAGTTAGGAGCAAGAAGACAATGAATGAGAAGTACTAGTCTGGTTAAGAGCAAGAAGACAATTAATTAGAAGTACTAGTCTGGTTAGGAGCAAGAAGACAATGAATTAGAAATACCAGTCTGGTTAAGAGCAAGATGACAATGAATAAGAAGTACTAGTCTGGTTAGGAGCAAGATGACAATGAATGAGAAGTACTAGTCTGGTTAGGAGCAAGATGACAATCAATGAGAAGTACTAGTCTGGTTAAGAGCAAGAAGACAATGAATGAGAAGTACTAGTCTGGTTAGGAGCAAGAAGACAATGAATGAGAAGTACTAGTCTGGTTACGAGCAAAATAACAATGAATGAGAAGTACTGGTCTGGTTAAGAGCAAAAAGACAATGAATGAGAAGTACTAGTCTGTTTAGGAGCAAGAAGACAATGAATGAGAAGTACTAGTCTGGTTAAGAGCAAAATGACAATGAATTAGAAGTACTAGTCTGGTTAAGAGCAAGATGACAATCAATGAGAAGTACTAGTCTTGTTAAGAGCAAGAAGACAATGAATGAGAAGTACTAGTCTGGTTAAGAGCAAGAAGACAATGAATGAGAAGTACTAGTCTGGTTAGGAGCAAAAAGACAATGAATGAGAAGTACTAGTCTGGTTAAGAGCAAGATGACAATGAATGAGAAGTACTAGTCTGGTTAGGAGCAAGAAGACAATGAATGAGAAGTACTAGTCTGGTTAAGAGCAAGATGACAATGAATGAGAAGTACTAGTCTGGTTAAGAGCAAGAAGACAATGAATGAGAAGTACTAGTCTGGTTAAGAGCAAGATGACAATGAATGAGAAGTACTAGTCTGGTTAAGAGCAAAAAGACAATGAATGAGAAGTACTAGTCTGGTTAAGAGCAAGATGACAATGAATGAGAAGTACTAGTCTGGTTAAGAGAAAAATGACAATGAATGAGAAGTACTAGTCTGGTTAAGAGCAAAAAAGACAATGAATGAGAAGTACTAGTCTGGTTAAGAGCAAGAAGACAATGAATGAGAAGTACTAGTCTGGTTAGGAGCAAGAAGACAATGAATGAAAAGTACTAGTCTGGTTAAGAGCAAGAAGACAATGAATGAGAAGTACTAGTCTGGTTAGGAGCAAGAAGACAATGAATGAGAAGTACTAGTCTGGTTAAGAGCAAGAAGACAATGAATGAGAAGTACTAGTCTGGTTAAGAGCAAGAAGACAATGAATGAGAAGTACTAGTCTGGTTAGGAGCAAGAAGACAATGAATGAGAAGTACTAGTCTGGTTAAGAGCAAGAAAACAATGAATGAGAAGTACTAGTCTGGTTAGGAGCAAGAAGACAATGAATGAGAAGTACTAGTCTGGTTTAGAGCAAGAAGACAATGAATGAGAAGTACTAGTCTGGTTAAGAGCAAGAAGACAATGAATGAGAAGTACTAGTCTGGTTAGGAGCAAGATGACAATGAATGAGAAGTACTAGTCTGGTTAAGAGCAAGATGACAATGAATGAGAAGTACTAGTCTGGTTAAGAGCAAGAAGACAATGAATGAGAAGTACTAGTCTGGTTAAGAGCAAGATGACAATGAATGAGAAGTACTAGTCTGGTTAGGAGCAAGAAGACAATGAATGAGAAGTACTAGTCTGGTTAAGAGCAAGATGACAATCAATGAGAAGTACTAGTCTGGTTAAGAGCAAAAAGACAATGAATGAGAAGTACTAGTCTGGTTAAGAGCAAGATGACAATGAATGAGAAGTACTAGTCTGGTTAAGAGAAAAATGACAATGAATGAGAAGTACTAGTCTGGTTAAGAGCAAAAAAGACAATGAATGAGAAGTACTAGTCTGGTTAAGAGCAAGAAGACAATGAATGAGAAGTACTAGTCTGGTTAGGAGCAAGAAGACAATGAATGAAAAGTACTAGTCTGGTTAAGAGCAAGAAGACAATGAATGAGAAGTACTAGTCTGGTTAGGAGCAAGAAGACAATGAATGAGAAGTACTAGTCTGGTTAAGAGCAAGAAGACAATGAATGAGAAGTACTAGTCTGGTTAAGAGCAAGAAGACAATGAATGAGAAGTACTAGTCTGGTTAGGAGCAAGAAGACAATGAATGAGAAGTACTAGTCTGGTTAAGAGCAAGAAGACAATGAATGAGAAGTACTAGTCTGGTTAGGAGCAAGAAGACAATGAATGAGAAGTACTAGTCTGGTTTAGAGCAAGAAGACAATGAATGAGAAGTACTAGTCTGGTTAAGAGCAAGAAGACAATGAATGAGAAGTACTAGTCTGGTTAGGAGCAAGATGACAATGAATGAGAAGTACTAGTCTGGTTAAGAGCAAGATGACAATGAATGAGAAGTACTAGTCTGGTTAAGAGCAAGAAGACAATGAATGAGAAGTACTAGTCTGGTTAAGAGCAAGATGACAATGAATGAGAAGTACTAGTCTGGTTAGGAGCAAGAAGACAATGAATGAGAAGTACTAGTCTGGTTAGGAGCAAGATGACAATGAATGAGAAGTACTAGTCTGGTTAGGAGCAAGATGACAATGAATGAGAAGTACTAGTCTGGTTAAGAGCAAGATGACAATGAATGAGAAGTACTAGTCTGGTTAGGAGCAAGATGACAATGAAGCAGACATCCACTAGTGATGTTGGACAGAAGAAAGTCATGTGACTTACAGAGTCAGCTGATGGATGAGACAATGATGTCTTCAGCTGAGAGGCAAAGACTTCATTAGCATAGAACAAAGTAACAAAGACTTGACTATGGTTAGACACGAGTCCCCCGTGGGACCCTCACGCCAAGTCTTGACTTGTTAGCAACAAATCCACATGGATCCTTCGCCCCAGTCCCTACATGGACCAAAGTCTTGACTTGTTAGTAACAAATCCACACGGATCCTCCTCCCCGGTCCCTAAGTGGACCAAAGTCTTGACTTGTTAGCAACAAATCCACAAGGATCCTGCACCCTGGTCCCTAAGTGGACCAAAGTCTTGACTTGTTAGGAACAAATCCACAAAGATCCTGCACCCCGGTCCCTAATTGGACCAAAGTCTTGACTTGTTAGGAAGAAATCCGCAAGGATCCTGCACCCCGGTCCCTAAGTGGACCAGCATTAGCATTCTGGCAGCCTTTCAGACAAGACTGCAGCAACTCCTGGCAGCCCAGCAGACCCGCAGGAGGAACACAGAGAGGAGAGGAGGTAGGAGAGGTGCTGGGGGACAGGAAGTGGAGGAAGACAAACATGCAGATGATGAAGATCATGGACTACCTTACTATTGACTCTGGCCTTCCTGGCTTCTGGACTTTTCTCTGACGCTTGCCTTCTGCTCAGAGCGGAACCCATTTCACACGTGGACACACTCTCCGTCACACACACACTCTCCGTCACACACACACTCTCCGTCACACACTCCGTCACACACTCCGTCACACACACACTCCCAAAGCCAAAACATCATCCACATGACCAGGTTAGCCCTCCTCCTCCTTCTTCTTCAGACATGTTCCTCATCCCTTCTCTCTCCCTTGTCAAAGTACCACATGGACACACACACACACACACACACACACACACACACACACACACACACACACACACACACACACACACACACACACACACACACACACACGCACACACACACACACACACTCACCCCGGGACAGACGCATGCGCCGCACAGGCGAGGCGTAGAGAGGGTGATGGGGAAGTGTGCAGATTGTGCACGATGCTGGAGAGAAGTGAGAGAGGGAGGAGAGGAGCAGAGTGGGCGAGTGCAGGAGAAGAAGGCGGGAAACATGAAGGAGGAGGAGATGCATGAGAAGATGAAGGAGGTGAAGATGCATGAGAAGATGAAGGAGGTGAAGATGCATGAGAAGATGAAGGAGGTGAAGATGCATGAGAAGATGAAGGAGGAGAAGATGCATGAGAAGATGAAGGAGGTGAAGATGCATGAGAAGATGAAGGAGGAGAAGATGCATGAGAAGATGAAGGAGGTGAAGATGCATGAGAAGATGAAGATGCATGAGAAGATGAAGGAGGTGAAGATGTATGAGAAGATGAAGGAGGAGAAGATGCATGAGAAGATGAAGGAGGAGAAGATGCATGAGAAGATGAAGGAGGAGGAGATGCATGAGAAGATGAAGGAGGAGAAGATGCATGAGAAGATGAAGGAGGAGAAGATGCATGAGAAGATGAAGGAGGAGAAGATGCATGAGAAGATGAAGGAGGAGAAGATGCATGAGAAGATGAAGGAGGTGAAGATGCATGAGAAGATGAAGGAGGAGAAGATGCATGAGAAGATGAAGGAGGAGGAGATGCATGAGAAGATGAAGGAGGAGAAGATGCATGAGAAGATGAAGGAGGTGAAGATGCATGAGAAGATGAAGGAGGAGAAGATGCATGAGAAGATGAAGGAGGAGAAGATGCATGAGAAGATGAAGGAGGAGAAGATGCATGAGAAGATGAAGGAGGTGAAGATGCATGAGAAGATGAAGGAGGAGAAGATGCATGAGAAGATGAAGGAGGAGAAGATGCATGAGAAGATGAAGGAGGAGAAGATGCATGAGAAGATGAAGGAGGAGAAGATGCATGAGAAGATGAAGGAGGAGAAGATGCATGAGAAGATGAAGGAGGAGAAGATGCATGAGAAGATGAAGGAGGTGAAGATGCATGAGAAGATGAAGGAGGAGAAGACGCATGAGAAGATGAAGGAAGAGAAGATGCATGAGAAGATGAAGGAGGTGAAGATGCATGAGAAGATGAAGGAGGAGAAGATGCATGAGAAGATGAAGGAGGAGAAGATGCATGAGAAGATGAAGGAGGTGAAGATGCATGAGAAGATGAAGGAGGAGAAGACGCATGAGAAGATGAAGGAAGAGAAGATGCATGAGAAGATGGAGGAGGAGAAGATGCATGAGAAGATGAAGGAGGAGAAGATGCATGAGAAGATGAAGGAGGAGAAGATGCATGAGAAGATGAAGGAGGTGAAGATGCATGAGAAGATGAAGGAGGAGAAGACGCATGAGAAGATGAAGGAAGAGAAGATGCATGAGAAGATGGAGGAGGAGAAGATGCATGAGAAGATGAAGGAGGAGAAGATGCATGAGAAGATGAAGGAGGAGAAGATGCATGAGAAGATGAAGGAAGAGAAGATGCATGAGAAGATGAAGGAGGAGAAGATGCATGAGAGAAGATGAAGGAGGTGAAGATGCATGAGAAGATGAAGGAGGAGAAGATGCATGAGAAGATGAAGAAAGAGAAGATGCATGAAGTGATGAAGGAGGAGAAGATGCATGAGAAGATGAAGGAGGAGAAGATGAAGGAGGAGAAGATGCATGAGAAGATGAAGGAGGAGAAGATGCATGAGAAGATGAAGGAGGAGAAGATGCATGAGAAGAAGAAGGAGGAGAAGATGCATGAGAAGATGCATGAGATGATAAAGGAAGATAATATGCATGAGAAGATGAAGGAGAAGAAGATGCATGAGAAGATGAAGGAGGAGGACATGCATGAGAAGATGAAGGAGGAGGACATGCATGAGAAGATGAAGGAAGAGAAGATGCATGAGAAGATGAAGGAGGAGAAGATGCATGAGAAGATGTGAAGGAGGAGAAGATGCATGAGAAGATGAAGGAGGAGGAGATGCATGAGAAGATGTGAAGGGGGAGGAGATACATGATAAGATGAAGGAGGAGGAGATGCATGAGAAGGTGTGAAGGAGGAGGAGATACATGATAATATGAAGGAGGAGAAGATGCATGAGAAGATGAAGGAGGAGGAGAAACATGATAAGATGAAGGAGGAGAAGATGCATGAGAAGATGTGAAGGAGGAGGAGATACATGATAAGATGAAGGAGGAGAAGATGCATGAGAAGATGTGAAGGAGGAGGAGATACATGATAAGATGAAGGAGGAGAAGATGCATGACACGTTGTGGAGGAGGAGAAGATGCATGAGAAGATGAAGGAGGAGGAGTTACAAGAGAAGATGAAGGAGGAGGAGATGCATGAGAAGATGAAGGAGGAGGAGATGCATGAGAAGATGAAGGAGGAGAAGATGCATGAGAAGATGAAGGAGGAGGAGATGCATGAGAAGATGAAGGAGGAGAAGATGCATGAGAAGATGAAGGAGGAGACGATGCATGAGAAGATGTGAAGGAGAAGATGAAGGAGGAGATGCATGAGAAGATGAAGGAGGAGAAGATGCATGAGAAGATGAAGGAGGAGAAGATGCATGAGAAGATGAAGGAGGAGGAGATGCATAAGAAGATGAAGGAGGAGAAGGAGGAGAAGATGCATGAGAAGATGAAGGAGGAGAAGGAGGAGAAGATGCATGAGAAGATGAAGGAGGAGAAGGAGGAGAAGATGCATGAGAAGATGAAGGAGGAGAAGGAGGAGAAGATGCATGAGAAGATGAAGGAGGAGAAGGAGGAGAAGATGCATGAGAAGATGAAGGAGGAGAAGGAGGAGAAGATGCATGAGAAGATGAAGGAGGAGAAGGAGGAGAAGATGCATGAGAAGATGAAGGAGGAGAAGGAGGAGAAGATGCATGAGAAGATGAAGGAGGAGAAGGAGGAGAAGATGCATGAGAAGATGAAGGAGGAGAAGGAGGAGAAGATGCATGAGAAGATGAAGGAGGAGAAGATGCATGAGAAGATGAAGGAGGAGGAGATGCATGAGAAGATGAAGGAGGAGAAGATGCATGAGAAGATGAAGGAGGAGAAGGAGGAGAAGATGCATGAGAAGATGAAGGAGGAGAAGGAGGAGAAGATGCATGAGAAGATGAAGGAGGAGGAGATGCATGAGAAGATGAAGGAGGAGAAGGAGGAGAAGATGCATGAGAAGATGAAGGAGGAGAAGGAGGAGAAGATGCATGAGAAGATGAAGGAGGAGAAGGAGGAGAAGATGCATGAGAAGATGAAGGAGGAGAAGGAGGAGAAGATGCATGAGAAGATGAAGGAGGAGAAGGAGGAGAAGATGCATGAGAAGATGAAGGAGGAGAAGGAGGAGAAGATGCATGAGAAGATGAAGGAGGAGAAGGAGGAGAAGATGCATGAGAAGATGTGAAGGAACCTCAGAATGAAGGAAGTGTTTGACTTATTGATCATGTGATCATGTTAGCGTGTTAGCTTACATTGTTAGCAAACATTGTAAACATACGGTCAGTATTGTGGCAAACGATTGTGTGTTGTCCACACAATGTCACTACACACACATACACACATTGTCAGCACACACACACACACACACACACACACACACACACACACACACACACACACACACACACACACACACACACACACTTACACGCACACACGCACAATGTCAGCACATACACACAATGTCAGCACGCACAAAATGTCAGCACACACACACACACACACACACACACACACACAAACACATATACACACAAACACACACACAATGGCAGCACACACACACATACACGCACACACACACACATTCACACAATGTCATCACACACACAATGTCAGCACACACACACACACAAACACACACACAATGTCAGCACACACACACACACACACAATGTCAGCACGCACACACACACACACACACACACGCACACACACACACACACACACACACACACACACACAAACACACAATGTCAGCACGCACACACACACACACACACACGCACACACACACACACACACACACACACACACACACACACACACACAATAAAGTGTAGTGTACATGTAATGATGTGTTTGATGATGCAGGAATTTCCATTGACACAATCAGTTGTTTGTGAGAGTGACGTCTGCGGGGGGAGTCACATGACTGCGGGGGGAGTCACATGACTGTGGGAGGAGTCACGTGACTGTGGGAGGAGTCACATGACGTCAACACGTCTATTAGAAAATATCTTATGGCAAACTTACTGTATGTGACTCATACAAGTAAGTGTCAATTACTGCAAGCACAGCAAATAACATTACTGTACATGATCTTGTTCATATTAGCACATACTGTACATGATCTTGTTCATATTAGCACATACTGTACATGATCTTGTTAATTAGCACATACTGTACATGATTTTGTTAATATTAGCACATACTGTATGGTTCTTGTTCATATTAGCACATACTGTACATGATCTTGTTCATATTAGCACATACTGTACATGATCTTGTTCATATTAGCACATACTGTACATGATCTTGTTAATTAGCACATACTGTACATGATTTTGTTAATATTAGCACATACTGTATGGTTCTTGTTCATATTAGCACATACTGTACATGATATTGTTCATATTAGCACATACTGTACATGATCTTGTTCATATTAGCACATACTGTACATAATCTTGTTCATATTAGCACATACTGTACATGATCTTGTTCATATTAGCACACACTGTACATGATCTTGTTCATATTAGCACATACTGTACATAATCTTGTTCATATTAGCACATACTGTACATGATCTTGTTAACATTAGCACATACTGTACATGATCTTGTGGCAAGGCTACTTTCATGAGCATGTTAGCAAATAGTGCGTCACTAAACATGACACTTTACTTCCTCAAACATCCCCTTGACCATATAAGGCAACTACACTGAGGCTTGTATGCAAGCTTTTAGACACAATTTATACAAACTATGTAACTATACCACCTCTGTGACATCATTACAATGTGTACTATGTGCGTACTGTGTGTGTACTGTATGTGTACTTTATGTGTACTGTGTGTGTACTGAATATGTACTGTGTGTGTACTGTATGTGTACTTTATGTGTACTGTGTGTGTACTGTGTGTGTACTTTGAGTGTACTGTGTGTGTACTTTGAGTGCCTGCATGAGTAAAGGAGGACAAGAGCAGGGTGAGCAGGGCAGGAACAATAACAAAAAAATCCTATTATTGATGACCTCGTTTTGAACTTGGGCCTACGGCGAATCAACTCCATGCTAGCTAAGTAGGCTAATGTTTGAACCCGGGCAGCTGAATACTGACACATATTTGTTTCTTCCACAGTCCAACCTTGACTTTCAAGGCATTCTACATTCATAACAAGATGGAATTATGTCAACTGAATAAATTAATACTTTTTAACATCTAATAATTTAATAATAAATATATACATGATGTAAGTATATATGTCATATAGTAACATTCATAATAACATGTAATATATACATGATGTAAGTATATATGTCACGCAGTAACATTCATAATAACATGTAATATATACATGATGTAAGTATATATGTCATATAGTAACATTCATAATAACATGTAATATATACATGATGTAAGTATATATGTCACGCAGTAACATTCATAATAACATGTAATATATACATGATGTAAGTATATATGTCATGTAGTAACATTCATAATAACATGTAATATATACATCATGTAAGTATATATGTCATGTAGTAACATTCATAATAACATGTAATATATACATGATGTAAGTATATATGTCATGAAGTAACATTCATAATAACATGTAATATATACATGATGTAAGTATATATGTCATGTAGTAACATTTATAATAACATGTTATATATACATGATGTAAGTATATATGTCATGTAGTAACATTCATAATAACATGTAATATATACATGATGTAAGTATATATGTCATGTAGTAACATTCATAATAACATGTAATATATACATGATGTAAGTATATGTCATGTAGTAACATTCATAATAAAATGTAATATATACATGATCTAAGTATATATGTTATGTAGTAACATTCATAATAACATGTAATATATACATGATGTAAGTATATATGTCACGTAGTAACATTCATAATAACATGTAATATATACATGATGTAAGTATATATGTCATGTAGTAACATTCATAATAACATGTAATATATACATGATGTAAGTATATATGTCATGTAGTAACATTCATAATAACATGTAATATATACATGATGTAAGTATATATGTCATGTAGTAACATTCATAATAACATGTAATATATACATGATGTAAGTATATATGTCACGTAGTAACATTCATAATAACATGTAATATATGCATGATGTAAGTATATATGTCACGTAGTAACATTCATAATAACATGTAATATATACATGATGTAAGTATATATGTCATGTAGTAACATTCATAATAACATGTAATATATACATGATGTAAGTATATATGTCATGTAGTAACATTCATAATAACAT
This sequence comes from Entelurus aequoreus, assembly GCF_033978785.1. Lineage (NCBI taxonomy): Eukaryota > Metazoa > Chordata > Actinopteri > Syngnathiformes > Syngnathidae > Entelurus > Entelurus aequoreus. The sequence continues at coordinate 7,852,940 of NC_084733.1, read as the reverse complement.
GTAATATATACATGATGTAAGTATATATGTCATGTAGTAACATTCATAATAACATGTAGTATATACATGATGTAAGTATATATGTCACGTAGTAACATTCATAATAACATGTAATATATGCATGATGTAAGTATATATGTCATGTAGTAACATTCATAATAACATGTAATATATACATGATGTAAGTATATATGTCATGTAGTAACATTCATAAAAACATGTAATATATACATGATGTAAGTATATATGTCATGTAGTAACATTCATAATAACATGTAATATATACATCATGTAAGTATATATGTCATGTAGTAACATTCATAATAACATGTAATATATACATGATGTAAGTATATATGTCATGAAGTAACATTCATAATAACATGTAATATATACATGATGTAAGTATATATGTCATGTAGTAACATTTATAATAACATGTTATATATACATGATGTAAGTATATATGTCATGTAGTAACATTCATAATAACATGTAATATATACATGATGTAAGTATATATGTCATGTAGTAACATTCATAATAACATGTAATATATACATGATGTAAGTATATGTCATGTAGTAACATTCATAATAAAATGTAATATATACATGATCTAAGTATATATGTTATGTAGTAACATTCATAATAACATGTAATATATACATGATGTAAGTATATATGTCACGTAGTAACATTCATAATAACATGTAATATATACATGATGTAAGTATATATGTCATGTAGTAACATTCATAATAACATGTAATATATACATGATGTAAGTATATATGTCATGTAGTAACATTCATAATAACATGTAATATATACATGATGTAAGTATATATGTCATGTAGTAACATTCATAATAACATGTAATATATACATGATGTAAGTATATATGTCACGTAGTAACATTCATAATAACATGTAATATATGCATGATGTAAGTATATATGTCACGTAGTAACATTCATAATAACATGTAATATATACATGATGTAAGTATATATGTCATGTAGTAACATTCATAATAACATGTAATATATACATGATGTAAGTATATATGTCATGTAGTAACATTCATAATAACATGTAATATATACATGATGTAAGTATATATGTCATGTAGTAACATTCATAATAACATGTAGTATATACATGATGTAAGTATATATGTCACGTAGTAACATTCATAATAACATGTAATATATGCATGATGTAAGTATATATGTCATGTAGTAACATTCATAATAACATGTAATATATACATGATGTAAGTATATATGTCATGTAGTAACATTCATAATAACATGTAATATATACATGATGTAAGTATATATGTCATGTAGTAACATTCATAATAACATGTAATATATACATGATGTAAGGATATATGTCATGTAGTAACATTCATAATAACATGTAATATATACATGATGTAAATATATATGTAGTATCTAGTAACATCCATAATAACATGTAATATATACATGATGAAAATATATATGTCATGTAGTAACATTCATAATAATAACATGTAATATATACATGATGTAAGTATATATGTTATGTAGTAACATTCATAATAACATGTAATATATACATGATGTAAGTATACAGTATATGTCATGTAGTAACATTCATAATAACATGTAATATATACATGATGTAAGTATATATGTCATGTAGTAACATTCATAATAATGTGTAATATATACATGATGTAAGTATATATGTCATGTAGTACCATTCATAATAACATGTAATATATACATGATGTAAGTATATATGTAATGTAGTAACATTCATAATAACATGTAATATATACATGATGTAAGTATATATGTCATGTAGTAACATTCATTATAATGTGTAATATATACATGATGTAAGTATATATGTCATGTAATAACATTCATAATAACATGTAATATATACATGATGTAAGTATATATGTTATGTAGTAACATTCATAATAACATGTAATATATACATGATGTAAGTATACAGTATATGTCATGTAGTAACATTCATAATAACATGTAATGTATACATGATGTAAGTATATATGTCATGTAGTAACATTCATTATAATGTGTAATATATACATGATGTAAGTATATATGTCATGTAGTAACATTCATAATAACATGTAATATATACATGATGTAAGTATATATGTCATGTAGTAACATTCATAATAACATGTAATATATCACACCATGCTGCTCACTAAACACCATGCACTTCCTGTGTTAATGCCGTAAACCGTAAATAAGCGTCCGTAGTGTTTTTGCGCGAAATGATTCTTCATTCATCACTCCCAGCAACGTTTTTAAGTTTTACAATATAACTAAAACAATTCATACTTACTAAACCATCCCATGTGTGATGCGTGTGGCAGTGTTTTCATGCATATTTGTACATGCTATTGTAATGTAATCAAGCTAGCGTCGTTAGCATTAGCTAATATACTCAAACCTTCACGAGTGTCTGTGTCAGTATTATTAACTTACAATGGCATTCTTTTCGTATCGTTTGGTAAATTCACCAAAACGTCACCGTGGAGTTATTGAGTCTGTACAGCTGATTGGAGACTTCTGTTTTTTTTGATCAGCCGTTTTACTGCCATGTTACAGACACCGTTTGGAAACAATTAACTGCTGTAAATAAACATTTACTAAACATTTCTGTGCAAATAACTCATTTCACAACATAATTATCTTGGATTTATAGTCCGGTGCGGCTAATACATGGATACATATTTAGTTACTGTAACATTTTGTGGGTGTGGCTTATATCCCGGTGCGCTCTATAGTCAGGAAAAAGGGGTGTGTAATGATATGCGCAGTATTTCAAGTAAATCATGAGACAAATGCAAAGCCAGCTTAATACTTTAGAATAATCTACTTGACAAAACAAATAGAGTTGGCTCCAGGGAAGAGTTGGAAAAGTGCTACTTTATTCCCCTTTCTGCTTGAAAAGTTGAAGTCTGCAGTACTAATGTAACAATTACACAAGTAGCAGAAATATCAATCATTCATGAGAGGCTTTTTAGTGGTAAGCATGCGTGTTGCTTTCACATGTTTGCTAAGCGCTAATTAAACACGCCATCAATTGTTCATGGAATATAAATGAAGCTGACGACCAAACAAGTGGGAAGGACCAACATTCCAAAGTGGAGTAGGAGTTAAGTTCTTATTTAAAACCTTGAATATCGTCACACCTTTCTGACCGTCTGTCCTGCCTAGACTTCTAGAAAAGTAGCATAGTCCCTTCTTGTGGCTAAAAGATTGCACTGAAATCATAAACACTCCAATTATTCTCTAGTCCAGGGGTCACCAACCTTTTTGAAACCAAGAGCTACTTCTTGGGTACTGATTAATGCAAATAAATTGCCAGAAATAGCCAATTTGCTCAATTTACCTTTAACTCTGTGTTATTATTAATAATTAATGATATGTACACTTAATTGAACGGTTTAAAAGAGGAGAAAACACGAAAAAAAAATGACTATTCAATTTTGAAGCATTGTTTATCATGTTTATCTTCAATTTCGACTCTTTAAAATACAAAATTCAACGGAAAATTAAAGCTGCAAGCAGCGTTGGTCGGGTCCGCCTTTTGGCAGGTGCTAGTCCTAATTAGATCGCAATTTCCGCTAGTCCTGATGTGTGTAAAAAGTTTGGTGAGTTTTGAAGTATTTTAAGGGGGTCAAATTACAGCGCAAAGAGGCAAAAATTATAGTGTTTTTATGAAACTTTTGTTTTGAAGGGGTGATTGCGAACTTCCTGTTGATTTTTGCTGAAGGATGTCAGTGTAGGAAATGTAGCTCTAAGTCAGACCTACATAGAGGTTTTTGTTGCATGTCTTTACGATATTCGTACTGGGAGTTAGAGGAAGTTGTGTCTGTGTTTTTTTCCTAGGTGCTGCGGCACAGTGGTTCTTTTCTTTGAAGGCTCGTAAAATCAAAACCGTAGCACGTATCAAAACGCCGTCGTCAACTTTTAATCAGAAGGGTTCAATCTCTCTCCTGTAGCAGTTTGAAGCCGAAACGACAAACGCGCTCAGAGGAGATAATGTTTGATGTTTGGTGACCGGTTTTAACAAAAAGTTAGTTTTGAAGGAGGGATTGCAAACTTCCTGTTGATTTTTGCTGAAGGATGTCAATCTATGAAATGTAGGTCCTACGTAGAGGCTTTTGTTTCATGCCTCTAAGACGTTCCTACCGGAAGTTACAAGCAGTTTTGTCTGAGTTTTCCTCTGAGGAGCAGTTTTGTCTCTGTTTTATTCAAAAATTGCGCTAGAGCGCAATTTTGAGTTTTGGGGTTCGGTTTTTTTTTTAGATCGCAATTTCCACCAGTCCCGATGTGTGCAAAAAGTTAGGTGAGTTTTGAAGTATTTTAAAGGGGGTCAAATTACAGCTGAAAGAGGCAAAAATTAGTGTTTTTAGTCATTGTTTGTGTTGAAGGGGAAATTGCCAACTTCCTGTTGGTTTTTGCCCGAGGATGTGAAATTATGAAAGGTAGGTCTAAGTAAAACCTACATACAGGTTTTTGTTTCATGTCTCTACGACCTTCCTAGTGGGAGTTACAGGCAGTTTGTTTTTGTTTTTTTCCTAGGGGGCGCTAGAGCGCAATTTTGATTTTTGGGTTTTGTTTTTTTTACTAAAGTGTGCTGTCCCAGTTTTTCTATGTGTGTATAAAATTTGGTGAGTTTTGAAGCATGTTAAGGGGGGTAAAGTAGTGTGCAAAGCTGCGGAATAATAATCAACCTTACAATTTCAATAGGTTCCTTTGTACCTGTATAAAGGCCTCCCTGTGGGAGTCCTTTATACAGGGTACATGCGAACCCTAATTACAATTTCAATAGGTTCCTTTGTACCTGTATAAAGGCCTCCCTGTGGGAGTCCTTTATACAGGGTACATGCGAACCCTAAAAATAAGAGAAAAACTAGCTAATTCGAATCTTTTTGAAAAACTTAAAAAAAGAGTGATTAGTAATTTTTCCTGATTAAGATTAATTTTAGAATTTTGATGACATGTTTTAAATAGGTTAAAATCCAATCTACACTTTGTTAGAATATATAACAAATTGGACCAAGTGATGAGGTGGCGACTTGTCCAGGGTGTACCCCGCCTTCCGCCCGATTGTAGCTGAGATAGGCTCCAGCGCCCCCCGCAACCCCAAAGGGAATAAGCGGTATAAAATGGATGGATGGATGGATGGACCAAGCTATATTTCTAACAAAGACAAATCATTATTTCTTCTAGATTTTCCGAAACAAAAATTTTAAAAGAAATTCAAAATACTTTGAAATAAAATTTATATTTGATTCTACAGATTTTCTAGATTTGCCAGAATATTTTTTTTGAATTTTAATCATAATAAGTTTGAAGAAATATTTCACAAATATTATTCGTCGTAAAAACAGAAGCTAAAATTAAGAATTAAATTCAAATTTATTTATTATTCTTTACAATAAAAAAAATAATATTACTTGAACATTGATTTGAATTGTCAGGAAAAAAGAGGAAGAAATTTAAAAGGTAAAAAGGTATATGTGTTTAAAAATCCTAAAATCATTTTTAAGGTTGTATTTTTTCTCTAAAATTATCTTTCTGAAAGTTATAAGAAGCAAAGTAAAAAAAATAATGAATTTATTTAAACAACTGAAGACCAAGTCTTTAAAATATTTTCTTGGATTTTCAAATTCTATTTGAGTTTTGTCTCTCTTAGAATTAAAAATGTTGAGCAAAGCGAGACCAGCTTGCTAGTAAATAAATACAATTTACAAAATAGAGGCAGCTCACTGGTAAGTGCTGCTATTTGAGCTATTTTTAGAACAGGCCAGCGGGCTACTCATCTGGTCCTTACGGGCTACCTGGTGCCCGCGGGCACCGCGTTGGTGACCCCTGCTCTAGGAGCAAGGCCTGATGGAATCAGAGCACTTCTTGAGATGAACACCAGGAGGTTTCACTCATGTGAAACATCTCCTTTGTGGAGATGATCCAGCAACCTCACAGCACAAAGTTGTGTGAACATTGGACCAAAGTTGTGTGAACATTGGATCAAAGTTGTGGGAACATTGAATCAAAGTTGTGTGAACATTGGACCAAAGTTGTGTGAACATTGGATCAAAGTTGTGTGAACATTGCACCAAAGTTGTGTGAACATTGGACCAAAGTTGTGTGAACATTGGACCAAAGTTGTGTGAACATTGAATCAAAGTTGTGTAAACATTGGACCAAAGTTGTGTGAACATTGGACCAAAGTTGTGTGAACATTGGACCAAAGTTGTGTGAACATTGGATCAAAGTTGTAGAACATTGAACCAAAGTTGTGTGAACATTGGACCAAAGTTGTGTGAACATTGGACCAAAGTTGTGTGAACAGTGGACCAAAGTTGTGTGAACATTGGACCAAAGTTGTGGGAACATTGAATCAAAGTTGTGTGAACATTGGACCAAAGTTGTATGAACATTGGACCAAATTTGTGTGAACATTGGACCAAAGTTGTGTGAACATTGGATCAAAATTGTGTGAACGTTGGATCAAAGTTGTGTGAACATTGGACCAAAGTTGTGTGAACATTGGATCAAAGTTGTGTGAACATTGAACCAAAGTTGTGTGAACATTGGTCCAAAGTTCACACAACCAAAGTTGTGTGAACAGTGGACCAAAGTTGTGTGAACATTGGACCAAAGTTGTGTGAACATTGGACTAAAGTTGTGTGAACATTGGATCAAAGTTGTGTGAACATTGGACCAAAGTTGTGGGAACATTGGACCAAAGTTGTGTGAACATTGGACCAAAGTTGTGTGAACATTGGACCAAAGTTGTGTGAACAGTGGACCAAAGTTGTGTGAACATTGGACAAAGTTGTGTGAACATTGGATCAAAGTTGTGTGAACATTGGATCAAAGTTGTGTGAACAGTGGACCAAAGTTGTGTGAACAGTGGACCAAAGTTGTGTGAACATTGGATGGAAGTTGTGTGAACATTGGACCAAAGTTGTGGGAACATTGGACCAAAGTTGTGTGAACATTGGACCAAAGTTGTGTGAACATTGGACCAAAGTTGTGTGAACAGTGGACCAAAGTTGTGTGAACATTGGACCAAAGTTGTGTGAACATTGGACCAAAGTTGTGTGAACATTGGATCAAAGTTGTGTGAACATTGGACCAAAGTTGTGTGAACAGTGGACCAAAGTTGTGTGAACATTGGACCAAAGTTGTGGGAACATTGAATCAAAGTTGTGTGAACATTGGACCAAAGTTGTATGAACATTGGACCAAATTTGTGTGAACATTGGACCCAAGTTGTGTGAACATTGGATCAAAGTTGTGTGAACATTGGATCAAAGTTGTGTGAACTTTGGACCAAAGTTGTGTGAACATTGGATCAAAGTTGTGTGAACATTGGACCAAAGTTATGTGAACATTGGATCAAAGTTGTGTGAACATTGGACCAAAGTTGTGTGAACAGTGGATCAAAGTTGTGTGAACATTGGACCAAAGTTGTGTGAACATTGGATCAAAGTTGTGTGAACATTGGACCAAAGTTGTGTGAACATTGGATCAAAGTTGTGTGAACATTGGACCAAAGTTGTGTGAACAGTGGATCAAAGTTGTGTGAACATTGGACCAAAGTTCTGTGAACATTGGACCAAAGTTGTGTGAACATTGGACCAAAGTTGTGTGAACATTGGACCAAAGTTGTGTGAACATTGGATCAAATGTGTGTGAACATTGGACCAAAGTTGTGTGAACATTGGACCAAAGTTGTGTGAACATTGGATCAAAGTTGTGTGAACATTGAACCAAAGTTGCTTGAACATTGAACATTGCAGCTCTCCAATAAAACACACTCAGATCTTCTGTTTCCAGCCGATACCACATAAAAAATAACGTAAAAATAACGCAGTAACGCATCATGTAGTAACGGTAACTGAGTTACTGAATATAAAAAATAACGCGTTAGACTACTAGTTACCGCCGAAAATAACGTGTTAGTCCCAACACTGGTGAACAGTGGACCAAAGTTGTGTGAACATTGGACCAAAGCTGTGTGAACATTGGATCAAAGTTGTGTGAACATTGAATCAAAGTTGTGTGAACATTGCACCAAAGCTGTGTGAACATTGGATCAAAGTTGTGTGAACATTGGATCAAAGTTGTGTGAACATTGCACCAAAGTTGTGTGAACATTGAATCAAAGTTGTGTGAACATTGGGACCAAGTCCTAGGTTCCTCTTTGAGGTGTGCAAGTATTCCCAGCCAGCTACTAGTCTATGCTAACAAGTGACTGAGGCTTTAAGAAGAGCAGCTTGGTCTTACCTTGGTGTGCAGCTTGGACAGCTGCTTCTCATCCAAGTAGGCCTGAGTGTAGACGCGTCTCTTGTAGCGGAACTGAAAGCAAGTGGAAGGAACCGTTAGGGGGAGAACTCATCGTGGTTTGTACTCTACTAACAACAACACATTTGTTTCCTAGATTCAAGAACTATTGGACAAACAAGAGAGTCTTCTTCCCACCAGTAAACACCAGCATGGAACACTTGGTGTTCATCTCCTCCTGTCAGTCATGGCCGCCTCAGGGACTCAATGCCAGTCAATCAATGACACGCACAGGACTAAGACTTAGTTGTACTCCACCAAGAGGTAGTTGTACTCCACCAAGAGGTAGTTGTACTCCACCAAGTGGTAGTTGTACTCCACCAAGACTTAGTTGTACTCCACCAAGAGGTAGTTGTACTCCACCAAGAGGTAGTTGTACTCCACCAAGACTTAGTTGTACTCCACCAAGTGGTAGTTGTACTCCACCAAGACTTAGTTGTACTCCACCAGGTGGTAGTTGTACTCCACCAAGACTTAGTTGCACTCCACTAAGTGGTAGTTGTACTCCACCAAGACTTAGTTGTACTCCACCAAGAGGTAGTTGTACTCCACCAAGAGGTAGGTGTACTCCACCAATACATAGTTGTACTCCACCAAGAGATAGTTGTACTCCACCAAATGGTTAGTTGTACTCCAGCAAGACTTAGTTGTACTCCAGCAAGATGTAGTTGTACTCCACCAAGAGGTAGTTGTACTCCACCAAGTGGTAGTTGTACTCCACCGAGACTTAGTTGTACTCCACCAAGAGGTAGTTGTACTCAACCAAGTGGTAGTTGTACTCCACCAAGACTTAGTTGTACTCCACCAAGTGGTAGTTGTACTCCACCAAGACTTAGTTGTACTCCACCAAGTGGTAGTTGTACTCCACCAAGACTTAGTTGCACTCCACTAAGTGGTAGTTGTACTCCACCAAGACTTAGTTGTACTCCACCAAGTGGTAGTTGTACTCCACCAAGACTTAGTTGTACTCCACCAAGTGGTAGTTGTACTCCACCAAGACTTAGTTGCACTCCACTAAGTGGTAGTTGTACTCCACCAAGACTTAGTTGTACTCCACCAAGTGGTAGTTGTACTCCACCAAGACTTAGTTGTACTCCACCAAGTGGTAGTTGTACTCCACCAAGAATTAGTTGCACTCCACTAAGTGGTAGTTGTACTCCACCAAGACTTAGTTGTACTCCACCAAGAGGTAGGTGTACTCCACCAAGACTTAGTTGTACTCCACCAAGAGATAGTTGTACTCCACCAAATGGTTAGTTGTACTCCAGCAAGACTTAGTTGTACTCCAGCAAGATGTAGTTGTACTCCACCAAGAGGTAGTTGTAATCCACCAAGTGGTAGTTGTACTCCACCAAGAGGTAGTTGTACTCCACCAAGAGGTAGGTGTCCTCCCCCAAGACTTAGTTGTACTCCACCAAGAGGTAGTTGTACTCCACCAAGACTTAGATGTACTCCACCAAGTGGTAGTTGTACTCCACCAAGACTTAGTTGTACTCCAACAAGAGGTAGATGTACTCTACCAAGTGGTAGTTGTACTCCACCAAGTGGTAGTTGTACTCCACCAAGTGGTAGTTGTACTCCACCAAGAGGTAGTTGTACTCCATCAAGAGGTAGGTGTACTTCACCAAGACTTAGTTGTACTCCAACAAGAGGTAGTTGTACTCCACCAAGAGGTAGTTGTACTCCACCAAGAGGTATGTGTACTCCACCAAGACTTAGTTGTACTCCACCAAGAGGTAGTTGTACTCCACCAAGTGGTAGTTGTACTCCACCAAGACTTAGTTGTACTCCAACAAGAGGTAGTTGTACTCCACCAAGAGGTAGTTGTACTCCACCAAGTAGTAGTTGTACTCCACCAAGACTTAGTTGTACTCCACCAAGAGGTAGTTGTACTCCACCAAGTGGTAGTTTTACTCCACCAAGAGGTAGTTGTATTACATCAGGAGGTAGGTGTACTCTACCAAGACTTAGTTGTACTCCACCAAGAGGTAGTTGTACTCCACCAAGTGGTAGTTGTACTCCACCAAGACTTATTTGTACCGTAGTCCAGGAGCACAAGGGAGACGTTCCCTCATGTTTTCACCGAGGGCAACACCCTTCACCGAGGGGCAACAACCTTCACCGAGGGCAACACCCTTCCCTTTTCCCAACAATGGTTCTCAGGTCGGAACGACGAGGTTCGTGACAATCTGATCGCGATATTCTTATTTGTGCAGGACACAATCACTGCTGCATGCTAGCGCTCGCTTACTGACGTCACTCACCCAACACACTGCCATTCTTAAAGGAGCACACACACACACACACACATAGGCTACTCTCATAACGCCATCTTTCTGTCTCGCTGTGGATTCTCTGCATGGAGTGAGAAGAGAAAGTGTGATATCTTGTTATGTCAACTCAGTAACAGAAACTCTTCCAATGTGTCACTTTAATGAGTAGCTTCCCAAACTACTCAATAGCTTATACACTACTGCCATCTAGTGTCTCAAATCTGCAACTACCTTCAAATCTACTTGAATTATTTGATTGCTTTAGCCGCGCTCATGCTAGCTGGCCGTTAGGCATCTTCTCCGCTGATAAATAGCACCCTTGGTAAGTTGGAAATGGTTTTACTGTATTTATTGGCAAGCTTAACCCTTGTGTGGTGTTCGGGTCTGTCGGACCCGTTTTCATTTTTTATTAAAAGAAAAATGATACAATTAATTAATTTTTCAAATTGAGACTCACTGACTTTGGCTCATTTTCTGTGAAGAACATATATCAGAATACATATTTAATGACCACACACCATACACCCCCCCTACACATTTATATTTCATATAAAATGTCTGGGTCCACTGGACCCGGGGCTAATAGAAGTGTGGAAATTGATGTTCTGTGTACCACACGCACCCACCCACACACACAGCAGGCCTAGACAGGAGGAGGACAGAGTGTAGGTACACACAACATCAGAGGGTCAAATGTGCGAGAAAATGAGAGCAGACAGTGTTGACAAACAATGTTGCAACCTTGTGTGGGAACCACAAAAGAAGAATCCCTGCGGGATGCAGAAACTGGCAGAGAAATTTTCCGTGCAACGTTCATATTGTTGTTACTCAGCCAGCGTTTGTGGGTCTGATGGATCCGTTGCATTTTGTGGCTTTTAAGGACTAAATTACAATAATAAACATATGTTTAATTTACCCTAAGATTTTTTGTTAGGGTTAGGGTTAGGTTTAGGGTTAGGTCAAGCAGACTAATTAGGAGCCTTTTGTTTGTTTACTTACTACTAAAAGACAAATTGTCTAGTATGTTCACTATTTTATTTAAGGACTAAATTACAATAATAAACATATGTTTAATTTACCCTAAGATTTTTTGTTAGGGTTAGGGTTAGTGTTAGGGTTAGGTCAAGCAGACTAATTAGGAGCCTTTTGTTTGTTTACTTACTACTAAAAGACAAGTTGTCTAGTATGTTCACTATTTTATTTAAGGACTAAATTACAATAATAAACATATGTTTAATTTACCCTAAGATTTTTTGCTAGGGTTAGGGTTAGGGTTAGGTTGGAGGTTAGGGTTAGGGTTAGGTCAAGCAGATTATTTAGGAGCCTTTTGTTTGATTACTTACTACTAAAAGACAAATTGTCTAGTATGTTCACTATTTTACTTAAGGACTAAATTACAATAATAAACATATGTTTAATTTACCCTAAGATTTTTTGTTAGGGTTAGGGTTAGGGTTAGGGTTAGGGTTAGGTCAAGCAGACTAATTAGGAGCCTTTTGTTTGTTTACTTACTACTAAAAGACAAATTGTCTAGTATGTTCACTATTTTATTTAAGGACTAAATTACAATAATAAACATATGTTTAATTTACCCTAAGATTTTTTGTTAGGGTTAGGGTTAGGGTTAGGGTTAGGGTTAGGTCAAGCAGAGTAATTAGGAGCCTTTTGTTTGTTTACTTACTACTAAAAGACAAATTGTCTAGTATGTTCAGTATTTTATTTAATGCCTCACAATCCAACACTTTTATGTTAAAATACTGAACAGATGTTTATTGGGATAAGGTAAACATCTGTTCAGTATTTTAACATAAAAGTGTTGGATTGTGAGGCATTAAAAGCCACAAAATGCAACGGGTCCATCAGACCCACAAACACTGGCTGAGTCACAACAATATGAACGTTACACAAGGGTTAAATAAGTCATAAAAAGTATCAATATTTATCGAAATCAAACAATATAAACAACGTATAATCGTGATATCGTTTTCAGCCATATCACCCAGCCCTATGTTCAACAATACCACAAAAATTTTGCAAACACAAGATACAATGACTTTCCTTCTTTTGTTTTTTCATTGCAAGCAACATGGTGGTTAACGTTGTGGAGCGCAGCAAGGAGACTTTAGTGTGTGTTGACATTTAAGATTTCTGCAATGTTGTTGTGTTTGTTGAGTCATTATCCCTTCTTCTACTGGTTTGATGAATACATACAATATATTCTACACTGCAAAAGCTGAAATCTAAGTAAGATTTAATGTCTCAAATAAGGGTGATATTTGCTTATTTTCTGTCTGATTAGATCATTCTTCTCACTAAGCAGATTTTATGTTAGTATTATACTCGTTTTAAGGGTTTTGGTCCTAAATGATCTCAGTAAGATATTACAGCTTGTTGCTGAGATATTATGACCTTTATTGAGTAAAACATGCTTGACACTAGAATATCAACTGTTGCAAAGCTGTGTCATCAACACTCACAGGTATAAAACTCCTTTTTTTAAAGGCCTACTGAAACCCACTACTACCGACCACACAGTCTGATAGTTTATATATCAATGATGAAATCTTAACATTATAACACATGCCAATACGGCCGGGTTAACTTATAAAGTGACATTTTAAATTTGCCGCTAAACTTCCGGTTCGAAACGCCTCTGAGGATGACGTATGCGTGTGACGTAGCCCGGCGAACACGGGTATGCCTTCCACATTGAAGCCGATACGAAAAAGCCCTGTTTTCATTTCATAATTCCACAGTATTCTGGACATCTGTGTTCGTGAATCTGTTTCAATCATGTTCATTGCATTATGGAGAAGGAAGCCAAGCAAGCAAAGAAGAAAGTTGTCGGTGCGAAATGGACGTATTTTTCGAACGTAGTCAGCCACAACAGTACACAGCCGGCGCTTCTTTGTTTACATTCCCGAAAGATGCAGTCAAGATGGAAGAACTCGGATAACAGAGACTCTAACCAGGAGGACTTTTGATTTGGATACACAGACGCCTGTAGAGAACTGGGACAACACAGACTCTTACCAGGATTACTTTGATTTGGATGACAAAGACGCAGACGTGCTACTGTGAGTATGCAGCTTTGGCTTTTTTTTGCGTATGTACGTAACTTTTTTAAAATATATAAGCTTTATGAACCTTGGGTTAGGTGAACGGTCTTTTGGGCTGAGTGATTGTGTGTGTTGATCATGTGTTTGAATTGTATTGGCGTGTTCTATGGAGCTAGGAGCTAGCAGAGGAGCTAGGAGCTAGCATAACACGTACCGTACCGTAAGTGCGCGTCACGTACGTAACTTTTTAAAAATATATAAGCTTTATGAACCTTGGGTTAGGTGAACGGTCTTTTGGGCTGAGTGATTGTGTGTGTTGATCAGGTGTTTGAATTGTATTGGCGTGTTCTATGGAGCTAGGAGCTAGCAGAGGAGCTAGGAGCTAGCATAACAAACACGCAGGTGTTATTATGCAGGATTAATTTGTGGCATATTAAATATAAGCCTGGTTGTGTTGTGGCTAATAGAGTATATATATGTCTTGTGTTTATTTACTGTTGTAGTCATTCCCAGCTGAATATCAGGTACCGTGAGTATGCAGCCTTGGCTGCTAAACATTCGATAACTTGACCGTATGTGCGCGTCACGTACGTAACTTTTTAAAAATATATAAGCTTTATGAACCTTGGGTTAGGTAAACGGTCTTTTGGGCTGAGTGATTGTGTGTGTTGATCAGGTGTTTGAATTGTATTGGCGTGTTCTATGGAGCTAGGAGCTAGCAGAGGAGCTAGGAGCTAGCATAACAAACACGCAGGTGTTTTTATGCAGGATTAATTTGTGGCATATTAAATATAAGCCTGGTTGTGTTGTGGCTAATAGAGTATATATATGTCTTGTGTTTATTTACTGTTGTAGTCATTCCCAGCTGAATATCAGGTCACCCCCGGCTCTCACAGCATCTTCCCTATCTGAATAGCTTCAACTCCCCACTAGTCCTTCACTTGCACTTTACTCATCCACAAATCTTTCATCCTCGCTCAAATTAATGGGGAAATTGTCGCTTTCTCGGTCCGAATCTCTCTCACTTCATGCGGCCATCATTGTAAACAATAGGGAACTTTGCGTATATGTTCAACTGACTACGTCACGCTACTTCCGGTAGGTGCAAGCCTTTTTTTTATCAGATACCAAAAGTTGCAATCTTTATCGTCGTTGTTCTATACTAAATCCTTTCAGCAAAAATATGGCAATATCGCGAAATGATCAAGTATGACACATAGAATAGATCTGCTATCCCCGTTTAAATAAAAAAAATTCATTTCAGTAGGCCTTTAAAGTAATAATTTCTTATTTCTAGCATGAAAAAAAAATCATGACTTTGACACAATTGTGTCTCATAATTAAAACAGATGACAGCCAAAATGGACTTTGCTGTTTTATTTTCAATGAAACAATAGAAAATACATACTCATATAGTAGTACAGTTGGCACAGTACAGTAAACTGACAGTTAATATTTAAACATTTAACATTTCTAACAATTTTGAACAGAAATAGTTCATGCACATTCAGATAAATTCTTCAAAATTACAATTAAAATGTTTTTGGCCGGGGGCCGGGCTGTATATATGCGCACTAATTGACTGAAAGAGCACGCACTTGGTGCGATGATGTCATGTTATCCATGGAAAAATGCATTTTTAGACCATATGATTTGCCTGAGCGGCTCGGAGACCCCGAGAGTAACAAGCGGTTGCCTTGTTGAATTTCCATTAAGAACAATAAATTAGTTTTTAGTATAAGTTTGCTGGTTTCAAGAAATGTAATGCCGAGCGCATATCATTATGTCAAGATAATGGCACTAGCGTTGACTTCATTTAAGAATATTTTTCAACATATTGAGCAAAAAGGTCTCATATTTTTTTTTCTACCAAGAAAAGTGCACTTGTTATTAGTGAGAATGTACTTATTTTAAGGTATTTTTGGGTTCATTGAAGTTAGCTAATTAGGGGCCGAATGTCCCTTTGGGACAGAGGACCCTATTGTATTTGTAAGGTTTTATTATTATTATACCGCCGCCTCTTTGAGCTGTAATTTGACCCCCTTAACATGCTTCAAAACTCACCAAATTTGACACACACATCAGGACTGGTGAAAATTGCGATCTAATCAAAAAAACCAAACCCCAAAACTCAAAATTGCGCTCTAGCGCCCCCTAGGAAGAAAACAGACAAAACTGCCTGTAACTTCCAGTAGGAATGTCGTAGAGACATGAAACAAAAACCTCTATGTAGGTCTCACTTAGACCTACATAGAGGTTATATGTTGACAACCCCCAGCAAAAATCAACAGGAAGTTTTCAATTCCCCCTTCAAAATAAAAGTTGGGTCAAAACAGTCACCTTTTTTCAAACATGATCTCCTCTGAGCGCGTTTGTCGTGTCGGCTTCAAATTAGCACAGGAGAGAGATTGAACCCTTCTGATTAAAAGTTGATGAAAGAGTTTTAATTACTGCTCGGTTTGGATTTTATGAGCCGTCAAATTCGGTCCCGTCCATCGCTGCTTGCAGCTTTAATTTTACTTGTTTTGGAAAGTCTTGACAAGCCAAATTTTCTTGTTCTATTGGCAGATAATTTTCTATGTAGATCTCACTTAGACCTACATTTCATACCCTGACATTCTTCAGCAAAAATCAACAGGTTGATTGCCAAGTTGGCAATTCCCCCTTCAAAACAAAAGTTTTGTAAAAACAGTCACCTTTGCCTCTTTGAGCTGTAATTTGACCCCCTTAACATGCTTCAAAACTCACCAAATTGCACACACACATCAGGACTGGCAAAAATTGCGACCTAATCAAAAAACCAAACCCCAAAACTCAAAATTGCGCTCTAGCGCCCCCTAGGAAGAAAACACAGACAAAACTGCTCCTAGGAAGAAAACACAGACAAAACTGCCTGTAACTTCCAGTAGGAATGTCGTAGAGACATGAAACAAAAACCTCTATGTAGGTCTCACTTAGACCTACATTTCATATGTTGACAACCCCCAGTAAAAATCAACAGGAAGTTTGCAATTCCCCCTTCAAAATAAAAGTTGGGTCAAAACAGTCACCTTTTTTCAAACATTATCTCCTCTGAGCCCGTTTGTCGTGTCGGCTTCAAACTAGCACAGGAGAGAGATTGAACCCTTCTGATTAAAAGTTGATGAAAGAGTTTTAATTAATGCTCCGGTTTGGATTTTATGTGCCGTCAAAGTCGGTCCCGCCCATCGCTGCTAGGGACCAAATGTCCCTTTGGGACAGAGGACCCTAATGTATTTGTAAGGTTTTATTATTATTATACCGCCGCCTCTTTGAGCTGTAATTTGACCCCCTTAACATGCTTCAAAACTCACCAAATTTGACACACACATCAGGACTGGCGAAAATTGCAATCTAATAAAAAAAAAAAAAACCCAAAACTCAAAATTGCGCTCTAGCGACCCTAGGAAGAAAACACAGAGAAAACTGCCTGTAACTTCCAGTAGGAATGTCGTAGAGACATGAAACAAAAACCTCTATGTAGGTCTCACGTAGACCTAGATTTCATACCCTGACATCCTTCAGCAAAAATCAACAGGAAGTTGGCAATTCCCCCTTCAAAACAAAAGTTTTGTAAAAACAGTCACCTTTGCCTCTTTGAGTTGTAATTTGACCCCCTTAACATGCTTCAAAACTCACCAAATTTGACACACACATCAGGACTGGCAAAAATTGCGATCTAATCAAAAAAACCAAACCCCAAAACTCAAAATTGCGCTCTAGCAACCCTAGGAAGAAAACACAGACAAAACTGCCTGTAACTTCCAGTAGGATTGTCGTAGAGACATGAAACAAAAACCTCTATGTAGGTCTCACTTAGACCTAGATTTCATACCCTGACATCCTTCAGCAAAAATCAACAGGAAGTTGGCAATTCCCCCTTCAAAACAAAAGTTTTGTAAAAACAGTCACCTTTGCCTCTTTGAGCTGTTATTTGACCCCCTTAACATGCTTCAAAACTCACCAAATTGCACACACACATCAGGACTGGCGAAAATTGCGATCTAATCAAAAAACCAAACCCCAAAACTCAAAATTGCGCTCTAGCGCCCCCTAGGAAAAAAACACAGACAAAACTGCTCCTAGGAAGAAAACAGACAAAACTGCCTGTAACTTCCAGTAGGAATGTCGTAGAGACATGAAACAAAAACCTCTATATAGGTCTCACTTAGACCTACATTTCATATGTTGACAACCCCCAGCAAAAATCAACAGGAAGTTTGCAATTCCCCCTTCAAAATAAAAGTTGGGTCAAAACAGTCACCTTTTTTCAAACATGATCTCCTCTGAGCGCGTTTGTCGTGTCGGCTTCAAATTAGCACAGGAGAGAGATTGAACCCTTCTGATTAAAAGTTGATGAAAGAGTTTTAATTACTGCTCCGGTTTGGATTTTATGAGCCGTCAAAGTCGGTCCCGCCAATCGCTGCTAGGGACCAAATGTCCCTTTAGATCTCACTTAGACCTAGATTTCATACCCTGACATTCTTCAGCAAAAATCAACAGGTTGATTGCCAAGTTGGCAATTCCCCCTTCAAAACAAAAGTTTTGTAAAAACAGTCACCTTTGCCTCTTTGAGCTGTAATTTGACCCCCTTAACATGCTTCAAAACTCACCAAATTGCACACACACACCAGGACTGGCAAAAATTGCGATCTAATAAAAAAAAACAGGAAGAAAACAGACAAAACTGCCTGTAACTTCCAGTAGGAATGTCGTAGAGACATGAAACAAAAACCTCTATGTAGGTCTCACTTAGACCTACATAGAGGTTATATGTTGACAACCCCCAGCTAAAATCAACAGGAAGTTTGCAATTCCCCCTTCAAAATAAAAGTTGGGTCAAAACAGTCACCTTTTTTCAAACATGATCTCCTCTGAGCGCGTTTGTCGTGTCGGCTTCAAACTAGCACAGGAGAGAGATTGAACCCTTCTGATTAAAAGTTGATGAAAGAGTTTTAATTACTGCTCCGGTTTGGATTTTATGAGCCGTCAAAGTCGGTCCCGTCCATCGCTGCTAGGGACCAAATGTCCCTTTAGATCTCACTTAGACCTAGATATCATACCCTGACATTCTTCAACAAAAATCAACAGGTTGATTGCCAAGTTGGCAATTCCCCCTTCAAAACAAAAGTTTTGTAAAAACAGTCACCTTGGCCTCTTTGAGCTGTAATTTGACCCCCTTAACATGCTTCAAAACTCACCAAATTGAACACACACACCAGGACTGGCAAAAATTGCGATCTAATAAAAAAAAACAGGAAGAAAACAGACAAAACTGCCTGTAACTTCCAGTACGAATGTTGTAGAGACATGAAACAAAAACCTCTATATAGGTCTCACTTAGACCTACATTTCATATGTTGACAACCCCCAGCAAAAATCAACAGGAAGTTTGCAATTCCCCCTTCAAAATAAAAGTTGGGTCAAAACAGTCACCTTTTTTCAAACATGATCTCCTCTGAGCGCGTTTGTCGTGTCGGCTTCAAATTAGCACAGGAGAGAGATTGAACCCTTCTGATTAAAAGTTGACGAAAGAGTTTTAATTACTCCTCCGGTTTGGATTTTATGAGCTGTCAAAGTCGGTCCCGTCCATCGCTGCTTGCAGCTTTAATTTGACTTGCTTTGGAAAGTCTTGACAAGCCAAATGTTCTTGTTCTATTGGCAGATACTTTTGCTTAGTTCAAGTAAAATACCCCTCATTTTTGTATTTTTTTTTTCTTGTTTTTGAACACTGACTTCTTTTTGCAGTGTAGACATGATAGTATCTGCTAAGTGTGCAGTTTTTCACTAAAACAGAGACTTTTGCCAAGGCGAGAACTAGGGATGTCCGATAATGGCTTTTTGCCGATATCCGATATTCTGATATTGTCCAACTCTTTAATTACCGATACCCATATCAACCGATACCGATATCAACCGATATATGCAGTCGTGGAATTAACACATTATTATGCCTAATTTGGACAACCATGTATGGTGAAGATAAGGTATTTTTTAAAAAAAAATAATAAAATAAGATAAATAAATTAAAAACATTTTCTTGAATAAAAAAGAAAGTAAAACAATATAAAAACAGTTACATAGAAATGTAATTAATTAATTAAATGAGTAAAATTAACTGTTAAAGGTTAGTACTATTAGTGGACCAGCAGCACGCACAATCATGTGTGCTTACGGACTGTATCCCTTGCAGACTGTATTGATATATATTGATATATAATGTAGGAACCAGAATATTGATAACAGAAAGAAATGGGGGGAGGGAGGTTTTTTGGGTTGGTGCACTAATTGTAAGTGTATCTTGTGTTTTTTATGTTGATTTAATAAAAAAATAAAAAATAAAATAAAAAATAAATAAAAAACGATACAGATAATAAAAAAACCGATACCGATAATTTCCGATATTACATTTTAACGCATTTATCGGCCGATAATATCGGCAGGCCGATATTATCGGACATCCCTAGCGAGAACCAATGATTCATGTTTACATCGTTTCTCATGGGGAACTCTGCTTGCCAATATGAACTTTTAGGTTTATGAACCATGTTCAAGATCCCTAAATCCAGGTTCCTCTTTAGTAGCAGGAACGTATTACTATTATTGAAATACTTTAAATATTATGAAATGATACTTTGAGTAACTTATCATTCATAGTGTGACTTGTAAAGTGATATCTCATTACAGTGGATGATAAGTCCAGTGATATCATGACAGGACACATGACCTATCTCCTTGATTGACTAAAGGTGAGATGTCAGTTTTGCAGGAGCCATGACCTACCTCCAGGTACGGTACAGGTGCGAGGGAGGGGAAAGGATATTCCCTCAGCTGTCTTTCCTCGTCCAGGAACTTGCCGGCCTTGCCGTTGTACGCCGGCTGGAAGAGGCCATAGTTGAGGACGTCCTTCAGGCTCTGGTTGAGCGTGCAGAGGATCCTCTGCTTGGACAGCCAGATGGGAGCGTCCACGTTGAACTTGATACATTTCTGCAACAAAACAGAAGATTTCTAAATATCACATGATGGACTTTAGTGTGAGGAGAAATAGACTGAGGAATAGTTTTATACGCAGAGAAGACATCTCAGTGTATCACAACGGTATCTCGGTGTATCACAATGATATCTCAGTGTATCACAATAATATATCAGTGTATCACAATGATATCTCAGTGTATCATAATGATATCTCAGTGTATCACAATAATATATCAGTGTATCACAATGATATCTCAGTGTATCATAATGATATCTCAGTGTATCACAATAATATATCAGTGTATCACAATGATATGTCAGTGTATCACAACAATATATCAGTGTATCACAATGATATCTCAGTGTATCACAATGATATCTCAGTGTATCACAATAATATATCAGTGTATCACAATGATATCTCAGTGTATCACAACAATATATCAGTGTATCACAATGATATCTCAGTGTATCACAATAATATATCAGTGTATCACAATGATATCTCAGTGTATCACAACAATATATCAGTGTATCACAATGATATCTCAGTGTATCACCATGATATCTCAGTGTATCACAACGATATATCAGTGTATCACAATGATATCTCAGTGTATCACAACAATATATCAGTGTATCACAATGATATCTCAGTGTATCACAACGATATCTCAGTGTATCACAACAATATCTCAGTGTATCATAATGATATCTCAGTGTATCACAACGATATCTCAGTGTATCACATCGATATCTCAGTGTATCACAATTGATATCTCAGTGTATCACAACGATATCTCAGTGTATCACAATGATATCTCAGTGTATCACAATGATATTTCAGTGTATCACAATGATATCTCAGTGTATCACAATGATATCTCAGTGTATCATAATGATATCTCAGTGTATCACAACAATATATCAGTGTATCACAATGATATCTCAGTGTATCACAACAATATATCAGTGTATCACAATGATATCTCAGTGTATCACAATGATATCTCAGTGTATCATAATGATATCTCAGTGTATCATAATGATATCTCAGTGTATCACAACAATATATCAGTGTATCACAATGATATCTCAGTGTATCACAACAATATATCAGTGTATCACAATGAAATCTCAGTGTATCACAACAATGTATCAGTGTATCACAATGATATCTCAGTGTATCGCAACAATATCTCAGTGCATCACAACAACATATCAGTATATCATAATGATATCTCAGTGTATCACAACAACATATCAGTATATCATAATGATATCTCAGTGTATCACAACGATATCTCAGTGTATCACATCGATATCTCAGTGTATCACAATTGATATCTCAGTGTATCACAACGATATCTGAGTGTCTCACAACAATATATCAGTGTATCACAATGATATCTCAGTGTATCATAATGATATCTCAGTGTATCACAATAATATATCAGTATATCACAATGATATCTCAGTGTATCACAAGGATATTTCAGTGTATCACAATGATATCTCAGTGTATCACAATTATATCTCAGTGTATCTCAATTGATATCTCAGTGTATCACAACAATATATAAGTGTGTCACAATGATATCTCAGTGTATCATAATGATATCTCAGTGTATCACAATGCTATCTCAGTGTATCAACGGTATCTCAGTGTATGACAACAATATCTCAGTGTATCATAATGATATCTCAGTGTATCACAACGATATCTCAGTGTGTTACAACAATATCTCAGTGTATCACAATGATATCTCAGTGTATCACAACGGTATTTTAGTGTATCACAACAATATATCATTGTATCACAATGATATCTCAGTGTATCACAATGATATCTCAGTGTATCACAACGGTAGTCAGTGTATCACAACAATATCTCAGTGTATCACAACAATATCTCATTGTATCACAATGATATCTCAGTGTATCACAATGCTTTCTCAGTGTATCACAATGATATCTCAGTGTATTGCAACAATATCTCAGTGTATCACAATGATATCTCAGTGTATCAAAACAGTATCTCAGTGTATCACAATAATATCTCAGTGTATCATAATGATATCTCAGTGTATCACAACAATATCTCAGTGTATCAACACAATATCTCAGTGTATCAACACAATATCTCAGTGTATCACAACAATATCTCAGCGTGATGGAGATTGTTCAAGAGTACAGCCCAGACTTGCTCTCCTCAATTGAGCCAAATTTAATTCTGTCTCTGTTTTAATTCCTTGCTTCTTGTCTCGTTTAATAGATGTCATCAGTGTTTGAACCTGACAACAGGTGAATGGAAGGACACCGCAGCACCTGCAGTGAGCAAACTTGTCCACAAGATGGTGCCATAGCACACACAATAATACACATTCTCATTGGATTTGTTTGTTTTGAAACTTTTTATTATGGCTGTCAGCGAAGAAAAATCCATAAGTTATCCACATGTTGCCATCTTCATGTTTGTTGCCAGATGTGTCAAACATCTTCATGTTTGTTGCCAGATGTGTCAAACATCTTCATCTTTGTTGCCAGATGTATCTAACATCTTCATGTTTGTTGCCAGATGTGTCAAAATTCTTCATGTTTGTTGCCAGATGTGTCAAAATTCTTCATGTTTGTTGCCAGGTGTATCTAACATCTTCATGTTTATTGCCAGATGTGTCAAAATTATTCATGTTTGTTGCCAGATGTGTCAAAATTCTTCATGTTTGTTGTCAGATGTGTCAAATATCTTCATGTTTGTTGCCAGATGTGTCAAACATCTTCATGTTTGTTGCCAGATGTGTCAAACATCTTCATGTTTGTTGCCAGATGTGTCAAAATTCTTCATGTTTGTTGCCAGATGTGTCAAAATTCTTCATGTTTGTTGCCAGATGTGTCAAAATTCTTCATGTTTGTTGCCAGGTGTATCTAACATCTTCATGTTTGTTGCCAGATGTGTCAAAATTATTCATGTTTGTTGCCAGATGTGTCAAAATTCTTCATGTTTGTTGTCAGATGTGTCAAACATCTTCATGTTTGTTGCCAGATGTGTCAAACATCTTCATGTTTGTTGCCAGATGTGTCAAACAACTTCATGTTTGTTGCCAGATGTGTCAAAAATCTTCATGTTTGTTGCCAGATGTGTCAAAATTCTTCATGTTTGTTGCCAGATGTGTCAAACATCTTCATGTTTGTTGCCAGATGTGTCAAACATCTTCATGTTTGTTGCCAGATGTGTCAAAATTCTTCATGTTTGTTGTCAGATGTGTCAAAATTCTTCATGTTTGTTGCCAGATGTGTCAAACATCTTCATGTTTGTTGCCAGATGTGTCAAACAACTTCATGTTTGTTGCCAGATGTGTCAAAAATCTTCATGTTTGTTGCCAGATGTGTCAAAATTCTTCATGTTTGTTGTCAGATGTGTCAAACATCTTCATGTTTGTTGCCAGATGTGTCAAAATTATTCATGTTTGTTGTCAGATGTGTCAAAATTCTTCATGTTTGTTGCCAGATGTGTCAAAATTCTTCATGTTTGTTGCCGGATGTGTCAAATATCTTCATGTTTGTTGCCAGATGTGTCAAACATCTTCATGTTTGTTGCCAGATGTGTCAAACATCTTCATGTTTGTTGCCAGATGTGTCAAACATCTTCATGTTTGTTGCCAGATGTGTCAAAATTCTTCATGTTTGTTGTCAGATGTGTCAAACATCTTCATGTTTGTTGCCAGATGTGTCAAAATTATTCATGTTTGTTGTCAGATGTGTCAAAATTCTTCATGTTTGTTGCCAGATGTGTCAAAATTCTTCATGTTTGTTGCCGGATGTGTCAAATATCTTCATGTTTGTTGCCAGATGTGTCAAACATCTTCATGTTTGTTGCCAGATGTGTCAAACATCTTCATGTTTGTTGCCAGATGTGTCAAACAACTTCATGTTTGTTGCCAGATGTGTCAAAAATCTTCATGTTTGTTGCCAGATGTGTCAAAATTCTTCATGTTTGTTGCCAGATGTGTCAAAATTCTTCATGTTTGTTGTCAGATGTGTCAAACATCTTCATGTTTGTTGCCAGATGTGTCAAAATTCTTCATGTTTGTTGCCGGATGTGTCAAACATCTTCATGTTTGTTGCCAGATGTGTCAAACATCTTCAAAGTGTTGGAAAAAAGTAGCGGATAAATGCTCATCCCTCAGAGTATAATTTGGATGAAATGTTAGTGTGTCAATAAAGTTAACGAATGCCATCCATCCATCCATCCATCCATTTTCTACCGCTTATCCCTTTCGGGGTGGCGGGGGTGCTGGAGCCTATCTCAGCTGCATTTGGGCGGAAGGCGGGGTACACCCTGGACAAGTCACCACCTCATCAGAGGGCCTTTTGCAAATACGAGTGGAATTGATTTGCAGACAAAATGACTGCAAAAAGCACAAATGAGTTGCAGAAATGTTCTCACCAGAAGTATTTTTACCCTCAATACCTTCACCCTTGTCATATGTCTGGACCCATGCTGACCAACAGGGGGAGCCAAAAACATTGTTCACCAGCTCACACGCACACGCACACACACACACACGCACACACACACACACACACGCGCACGCACGCACACACATCTGGGCAGACGCTGCTAGGACAAAAAGTTTGGCCTCTAAGGTTGTTAGCAAGCTAGCGTAGACAGATGGAGTTGCGATGCTAATTTGAAGACACTAGTGATCAATGAAGCAGAGAGACCACACAACTGTCAAGCCGCTAAGAAATATTATTGTTATCCCACCTCTGTCAACAGGGACTTTCTTTCTAAAAGTCTCAAAAAATAGCTTCCTCGTAAGCAGGGCCGTCTTATATTTGGGTCAAGACCGTAATTAGAAGACAAAGAAACAAACTCAATGAGTAAATGGAGTACAACATCACTACATACTTACAGTATCTTATATAAAGATAAAGAGTATTTCCCTAAATAAAAATAATAGTATTTTGATGTAGTACATCAATACGTACTTACAGTATCTTATATAAAGATAAAGAGTATTTCCTGAGTAACAATAATAGTAGTTTGCTGTAGTACAACATCAATACATACTGACAGTATATATATTTAAACATAAAGAGTATTTCCTGAGTAAAAATAATAGTATTCTGCTGTAGTACAACATCAATACATACTTACAGTATCTTATGTAAAGAGTATTTCCTGAGTAACACACCCTGATAACAATGACAACAATGAAGAAGGAGACTACACAACAAGACGTATGTGTACACAAGACCGTGGTCAATCCCACACTAAAAAGGGTTGACTTTGGCAGCCTATCCCGCCGTGACAAAGTTTGATGAGCGTTGCTTTCACATCCGGCAACAAACATGAAGATGTTTGACACATCTGGACAAACATGAAGATGTTTGACACATCTGGCAACAAACATGAAGATTTTTGACACATCTGGCAACAAACATGAAGATGTTTGACACATCTGGCAACAAACATGAAGATGTTTGACACATCTGGCAACAAACATGAAGATTTTTGACACATCTGGCAACAAACATGAAGATGTTTAACACATTCGACAACAAACATGAAGATGTTTGACACATCTGGCAACAAACATGAAGATGTTTGACACATCTGGCAACAAATATGAAGATGTTTGACATATCTGGCAACAAACATGAAGATGTTTGTCACACCTGGCAACAAACACGAAAATGTTTGACACATTCGACAACAAACATGAAGATGTTTGACACATCTGGCAACAACCATGAAGATGATTGACACATCTGGCAACAAACATGAAGATATTTAACACATCTGGCAACAAACATGAAGATATTTGATACATCTGGCAACAAACATGAAGATGTTTGACACATCTGGCAACAAACATGAAGATGTTTGACACATCTGGCAACAAACATGAAGATATTTGATACATCTGGCAACAAACATAAAGATGTTTGACATATCTGGCAACAAACATGAAGATGTTTGACACATCCGGCAACAAACATAAAGATGTTTGACACATCTGGCAACAAACACGAAGATGTTTGACACATTCGACGACAATCATGAAGATGTTTGACACATCTGGCAACAAACATGAATATGTTTGACACATCTGACAACAAACATGAAGATATTTGATACATCTGGCAACAAACATGAAGATGTTTGACACATCTGGCAACAAACATGAAGATGTTTGACACATTCGACAACAAACATGAAGATGTTTGACACATCTGGCAACAACCATGAAGATGATTGACACATCTGGCAACAAACATGAAGATATTTAACACATCTGGCAACAAACATGAAGATGTTTGACACATCTGGCAACAAACATGAAGATGTTTGACACATCTGGCAACAAACATGAAGATGTTCGACACTTCTCGCAACAAACATGAAGATGTTTTACACACCTGGCAACAAACATGAAGATGTTTGACACATCTGGCAACAAACATGGAGATGTTTGACACATCTGGCAACAAACATGAAGATGTTTGACACATCTGGCAACAAACATGAAGATGTTTGACACATCTGGCAACAAACAGACCCTCGAGCTCACCCCCCACTTCAGCAAGACTTGAAGTGAAACAAAAAGGTAGTCCCCTCCAAGGGTTAACCACAAACCCCCCCAGACGAGGTGCATTGATTCAATTAACTGGGATTAATGGTCTAACACCACCTTGAAAAACACCACTTTAACTTGTACTGCTGAGGTGGACTTTATCCTGCCTGGCCAACAGTTGACAGTTTTTAGAGGAGGGGTGTGTGGATAATTCAAGAAGCATGTTGCAGATGATGGTGAAGGTTCCAAAATAACACCTAAGGTCTTTGTTGCCTAAAGTGGACCTGAGATCTCTTGACTCTCTATGAACCTTAAAAGTTGGATCCTGTTGTTAAACAAGACCTTCTTGCATTGTGATGTCATTTACACATGCACTTTTTTTTATTGTGATGTCATTTACACATGCACTTTTTTTTATTGTGATGTCATTTACACATGCACTTTTTTTTATTGTGATGTAATTTACACATGCACTTTTCTTACTGTGATGTCATTAAATTTAAATTTACATTTAAATGACATCACAATAACAAAAGTGCATGTGTAAATGACAGTCATTTACACATGCACTTTTGTTATTGTGATGTAATTTAGACATGCACTTTTGTTATTGTGATGTCATTTAGACATGCACTTTTGTTATTGTGATGTCATTTAGACATCACTTTTGTTATTGTGATGTCATTTACACATGCACTTTTGTTATTTTGATGTCATTTAGACATGCAGTTTTCTTATTGTGATGTCATTTACACATGCACTTTTATTATTGTGATGTCATTTACACATGCACTTTTATTATTGTGATGTCATTTACACATGCAATGTTATTATTGTGATGTCATTTACACATGCACTTTTGTTATTGTGATGTCATTTAGACATGCACTTTTGTTATTGTGATGTCATTTACACATGCACTTTTATTATTGTGATGTCATTTACACATGCAATTTTATTATTGTGATGTCATTTACACATGCACTTTTGTTATTGTGATGTCATTTAGACATGCACTTTTGTTATTGTGATGTCATTTACACATGCACTTTTATTATTGTGATGTCATTTACACATGCACTTTTGTTATTGTGATGTCATTTAGACATGCACTTTTGTTATTGTGATGTCATTTAGACATGCACTTTTGTTATTGTGATGTCATTTAGACATGCACTTTTGTTATTGTGATGTCATTTAGACATGCACTTTTGTTATTTTGATGTCATTTAGACATGCACTTTTCTTATTGTGATGTCATTTACACATGCACTTTTATTATTGTGATGTCATTTACACATGCACTTTTATTATTGTGATGTCATTTACACATGCAATGTTATTATTGTGATGTCATTTACACATGCACTTTTGTTATTGTGATGTCATTTAGACATGCACTTTTGTTATTGTGATGTCATTTACACATGCACTTTTATTATTGTGATGTCATTTACACATGCAATTTTATTATTGTGATGTCATTTACACATGCACTTTTGTTATTGTGATGTCATTTAGACATGCACTTTTGTTATTGTGATGTCATTTACACATGCACTTTTGTTATTGTGATGTCATTTACACATGCACTTTCTTTATTGTGATGTCATTTACACATGCACTTTTGTTATTGTGATGTCATTTACAGATGCACTTTTGTTATTGTGATGTCATTTACACATGCACTTTTGTTATTGTGATGTCATTTACACATGCACTTTTTTATTGTGATGTCATTTACACATGCACTTTTATTATTGTGATGTCATTTACACATGCAATTTTATTATTGTGATGTCATTTACACATGCACTTTTATTATTGTGATGTCATTTACACATGCAATTTTATTATTGTGATGTCATTTACACATGCACTTTTATTATTGTGATGTCATTTACACATGCACTTTTGTTATTGTGATGTCATTTACACATGCACTTTTGTTATTGTGATGTCATTTACACATGCACTTTTGTTATTGTGATGTCATTTACACATGCACTTTTGTTATTGTGATGTCATTTACACATGCAGTTTTATTATTGTGATGTCATTTAGACATGCACTTTTGTTATTGTGATGTCATTTACACATGCACTTTTGTTATTGTGATGTCATTTACACATGCACTTTTGTTATTCTGATGTCATTTACACATGCACTTTTTTTTATTGTGATGTCATTTACACATGCACTTTTATTATTGTGATGTCATTTACACATGCAATTTTATTATTGTGATGTCATTTACACATGCACTTTTATTATTGTGATGTCATTTAGACATGCACTTTTGTTATTGTGATGTCATTTACACGTGCACTTTTATTATTGTGATGTCATTTACACATGCACTTTTGTTATTGTGATGTCATTTACACGTGCACTTTTGTTATTGTGATGTCATTTACATATGCACTTTTGTTATTGTGATGTCATTTACACGTGCACTTTTGTTATTGTGATGTCATTTAAACGTGCACTTTTGTTATTGTGATGTCATTTACACGTGCACTTTTGTTATTGTGATGACATTTACACATGCAATTTTATTATTGTGATGTCATTTAGACATGCACTTTTGTTATTGTGATGACATTTACACATGCAATTTTATTATTGTGATGTCATTTAGACATGCACTTTTGTTATTGTGATGTCATTTACACATGCACTTTTCTTATGGTGATGTCATTTACACATGCAATTGTATTATTGTGATGTCATTTAGACATGCACTTTCGTTATTGTGATGTCATTTACACATGCACTTTTGTTATTGTGATGTCATTTACACATGCACTTTTGTTATTGTGATGTCATTTACATGTGCACTTTTGTTATTGTGATGTCATTTAAAAGTGCACTTTTGTTATTGTGATGTCATTTACACATGCACTTTTGTTATTGTGATGTCATTTACACGTGCACTTTTATTATTGTGATGTCATTTACACATACACTTTTCTTATTGTGATGTCATTTACACATGAAATGAAGCTCGACTACGAGAAAATACAAAAAAGCAATAAGAAACGTTTCATGTATCATACATTTTTATGTTAAAATAAAGCCATTATCCCTTTATTTTGAAAAGTGTCAAAAAGTATGGAAAGCCATGGTAGCAGATGTGGACAAGCCTACTTCACACAGGTGTGATGGGTGTCGCCAGTGAAGCCTCTGGACAACATCAACAACACCCGCCAGGTACACGTGCTATGCTAACATTAGAATGGCTGGTAACTGTCACTGATTCCCAGCCTGCTCATGTAGTAGAACTTTTCTACAAGAAAGTCAACTGGAAGCCTTCGTCCACGGCTGTCGTGGTCAAGTTGTCGTGTTAATTAGACAACACAAACCATGAGCGACATCCCTTCCACTCATTGTGTACTCGCTAAACAAACACTCATTAGGGAGCAGCTTAGTTACGCTCCTAACAATCAGACCTGACGAGCAGCACGTCAAACTTAGTTACGCTCCTAACAATCAGACCTGACGAGCAGCACGTCAAACTTAGTTACGCTCCTAACAATCAGACCTGACGAGCAGCACGTCAAACTTAGTTACGACTGAATAGTGTCACGTCACGCCAGATGTCAGCATGAACTCAGTCACTATGTCATGTTGCAAAGTCTAAAGTAGGACTAGTCAACTAGAGAACACTGTACTGTCTCATGTTGCAAAGTCTAAAGTAGGACTAGTCAACTAGAGAACACTGTACTGTCTCATGTTGCAAAGTCTAAAGTAGGACTAGTCAACTAGAGAACACTGTACTGTCTCATGTTGCAAAGTCTAAAGTAGGACTAGTCAACTAGAGAACACTGTACTGTCTCATGTTGCAAAGTCTAAAGTAGGACTAGTCAACTAGAGAACACTGTACTGTGTCATGTTGCAAAGTCTAAAGTAGGACTAGTCAACTAGAGAACACTGTACTGTGTCATGTTGCAAAGTCTAAAGCAGGACTAGTCAACTAGAGAACACTGTACTGTGTCATGTTGCAAAGTCTAAAGCAGGACTAGTCAACTAGAGAACACTGTACTGTGTCATGTTGCAAAGTCTAAAGCAGGACTAGTCAACTAGAGAACACTGTACTGTGTCATGTTGCAAAGTCTAAAGTAGGACTAGTCAACTAGAGAACACTGTACTGTGTCATGTTGCAAAGTCTAAAGCAGTCAACTAGAGAACACTGTACTGTGTCATGTTGCAAAGTCTAAAGCAGGACTAGTCAACTAGAGAACACTGTACTGTGTCATGTTGCAAAGTCAAAGTAGGACTAGTCAACTAGAGAACACTGTACTGTGTCATGTTGCAAAGTCTAAAGCAGGACTAGTCAACTAGAGAACACTGTACTGTGTCATGTTGCAAAGTCAAAGTAGGACTAGTCAACTAGTGAACACTGTACTCTGTCATGTTGCAAAGTCTAAAGCAGTCAACTAGAGAACACTGTACTGTGTCATGTTGCAAAGTCTAAAGCAGGACTAGTCAACTAGTGAACACTACTGTGTCATGTTGCAAAGTCTAAAGCAGTCAACTAGAGAACACTGTACTGTGTCATGTTGCAAAGTCTAAAGCAGGACTAGTCAACTAGAGAACACTGTACTGTGTCATGTTGCAAAGTCTAAAGCAGGACTAGTCAACTAGAGAACACTGTACTGTGTCATGTTGCAAAGTCAAAGTAGGACTAGTCAACTAGAGAACACTGTACTGTGTCATGTTGCAAAGTCTAAAGCAGGACTAGTCAACTAGAGAACACTGTACTGTGTCATGTTGCAAAGTCAAAGTAGGACTAGTCAACTAGTGAACACTGTACTCTGTCATGTTGCAAAGTCTAAAGCAGTCAACTAGAGAACACTGTACTGTGTCATGTTGCAAAGTCTAAAGCAGGACTAGTCAACTAGTGAACACTACTGTGTCATGTTGCAAAGTCTAAAGCAGTCAACTAGAGAACACTGTACTGTGTCATGTTGCAAAGTCTAAAGCAGGACTAGTCAACTAGAGAACACTGTACTGTGTCATGTTGCAAAGTCTAAAGCAGGACTAGTCAACTAGAGAACACTGTACTGTGTCATGTTGCAAAGTCAAAGTAGGACTAGTCAACTAGAGAACACTGTACTGTGTCATGTTGCAAAGTCTAAAGCAGGACTAGTCAACTAGAGAACACTGTACTGTGTCATGTTGCAAAGTCAAAGTAGGACTAGTCAACTAGTGAACACTGTACTCTGTCATGTTGCAAAGTCTAAAGCAGTCAACTAGAGAACACTGTACTGTGTCATGTTGCAAAGTCTAAAGCAGGACTAGTCAACTAGTGAACACTACTGTGTCATGTTGCAAAGTCTAAAGCAGTCAACTAGAGAACACTGTACTGTGTCATGTTGCAAAGTCTAAAGCAGGACTAGTCAACTAGAGAACACTGTACTGTGTCATGTTGCAAAGTCTAAAGCAGGACTAGTCAACTAGAGAACACTGTACTGTGTCATGTTGCAAAGTCAAAGTAGGACTAGTCAACTAGAGAACACTGTACTGTGTCATGTTGCAAAGTCTAAAGCAGGACTAGTCAACTAGTGAACACTGTACTGTGTCATGTTGCAAAGTCTAAAGCAGGACTAGTCAACTAGAGAACACTGTACTGTGTCATGTTGCAAAGTCTAAAGCAGGACTAGTCAACTAAAGAACACTGTACTGTGTCATGTTGCAAAGTCTAAAGTAGGACTAGAAGGAAGACATCTACCTATTTGGAACCGTGATCGCGGGGCACCTGCTAATTGGGCTGGGCATTGCTCTGGTGTATCGTCAAATTCGTAAGACGATGGCAGCCACTCAAGGGGCCCGAAGGCTGTTCGTCGCAATGGAAGGTTTGGGCCGGGCTGTGGGATCACAGACTGGGGCGATTTCTGAACTGAATCGCAAGATGGATCACATCATGGAAAAGCTGGTTGAAAGGGAAAAATTGGATATGAGGGCCAGCATGGACGAATAGAACAGACAAGCCATTGTAATGTCTGCTCGCGGAAAAACAAAAATCCTGATCTACGATTTGACTCCCTGGAATGGCCTAGACGCCGCAACAACAGGAGCAGGCTGTTCTGAAAACATCCCAGAGGACACCTCAATGATGGACGCTTTTGACCTCCCTCCCTCCTCGACGACACCTGGAGTCGAACTTTTGCTTGCATGCAGAACGGCCCCAGGCCTATGGACACGACATCAACACACCCAAGCCGTTGGGCTTTGTGCTATGGTTAGACTGGTGACTCCAGTCACCAAATTAACACCCCTTGGAACTCCTGTTTCAGCGGCCTTTCTAACTCCCCGCCGCCGTTGAGACTAACCAACCTGACTCGTGACGCAGTTGAGGGACTTGCTGAACAACTTGCCCCGACGTCCCTCAAGACCATCCAGAACCGCACAGCCCCTTGTGCTAAGTGTCACTAAAGGGGGTCTAGCAAAGTGGTAACTTTAAGACTTTAATGTGGGGCGTGCTTTATAAGTTTTGTACAAGTAATAAAGATCTTATTAGAAGATCTTAAAGGGGGATTGATGGAAGCAGATCTGAATCATATCTATATTTAAGTGTTACTTCTTTCTAAACTCCTATAGTCATATTTTCAGCAGCTAATGTCTCGTGTGGTACAAAGTGCTTGCATTCGAGTGTCCTTGAGTAGAGAGGCAGAGCGCTGTTTATTCTTTGTTGAGACTGCCATTACATTCCTAAGATAAGGAGACCGAGCTAGACCGGGCGAGGGAACGCTGGTGTACTAGATTGGTCTCACGTTTGTCCTCTAAGCTTGGAGAATAAACCACAAAATACCAACTACTGCCTGGTGATTGAATCTAAACATCAGCTTATTGCCATAAAAACAATCTGGGAGAGACTAGCAATTTGAATTCCCCATTGGAGGAATGCTGGTCAACCCAACAGTATATACACACACACACCCCTACCCCCACCCCTCGCCTTCACCACCGCTTGATTCCCCTTCGGGGTGATGGACGGCTGGCAGCGCTTCATAGCAGCAGTCGACCTCCAGGGCTCCAACTCCCCCACCCTCTGTTGCGAGTTGTCGTGATTAAATGTAACATGTTTATGTGTGCATGGCATGGAGGTTTTTCCCCACTCCAGACTAGGCCCCCTTAGCAGCCCAGTCTAGATTGTATTTTTTTACTCATCTTCTTCCCCAGCGTTTTACCTTTTCCCCACCTTTTACGGGGCGCCTCGTGGCGTCCCATCAGCGTTCCTGTTCTGTAACCCTGTACACTGTTTGTTTGTCTAATCTTGAACGGGTTTGTGCTGAAAACATAGTTTCGTTGTACTTGTTGCAATGACAATAAAGACCTATCCTATCCTATCCTAAATCCACACGCGTGTAAACTTGGTCACCAAACTTGGTGAAACATTTGTAAGTAGACATAATTTGTGTATAAATATATTTAGTTTGTTTTGTGTTGACATTGCTGACTTGGTGATGTATTTTGTATTTGTGTTGTTTTAGTCTGAGAGTAGCGATCTAACCTCGTTTTAATACATGCAGTGCTTAATGTGACCAGTAGAGGGCGACAACGCTACACCTTAGCTTTAGTTTTGATGAGTCACACTATTTAGTATGTGAATGTTGTGTCGTTTCTAGATGTGTAAACATGTGTAATTCATTATGTGACTGTATTAACACTAAACCTGTTTTATTTATGTAAAATACACAATGGACGTTATTCTTCCGTTATGTCTTACAAACCTTAAATGAAGGAATCCGTGTAAAGAACTAAAACCAAGGTAGGAAATTACTTCAAAAGACGGAACATCAACAAAACTTCTGTTTCTTCCTGCTATTAACTATCTGCACACGCTGGAAAAACCAGTCGCGCAGGCAGAATAATGAATTTATTGACAGTGCCGAGTGAAAGCTGATGGGTTTACTTTGTAAGTACCCTATTTTCCGGACCATAGGGTGCACCGGATTATAAGGCGCATTAAAGGAGTCATATTATTATGATTATTTTCTAAATGTATAAGACTTCCTTGTGGTCTACATAACATGTAATGGTGGTTCTTTGCTCAAAATGTTGCATAGATGATGTTTTACACATCATCTTCAAGTCTGACAGTCTCTTCAGGTCTTATTTACGTGCCTCCACGTCATCTTTGTTGTAGCGGTGTCGCGTGCAAGGACGGGGGTGGAAGAAGTGTCAAAAGATGGCGCTAACTGTTTTAATGACATTCAGACTTTACTTCAATCATTAACGGAAACATCAACAACAACACAGGAAAAAATGTCCCGTGAAAAACCGTCCGACCGGAACTCTCTAATAACTAAAGATCCTTGGGTGAATAATGTAAACTCACTACACCGGTATGTTTTAGTGCTTTCATGGCGAGTTTACTGACAGATATAAGTAAGAACTTTACACTACTTTATATTAGAAGTGGCAACAGTGGAGGATGAATGTCCCATAACAAGAAGATAGAGACAAAGAAGAGTATCGACTACATCGTCGCCACGGACTACAAAGGCGGACGCGCGCACATTTTCAGGACTTATGGAGATCCCAAATACACATCAGCAGGTACCAGAAGGTAAGAAAAGTTGGTTTTGCATAATATTGCGAAACAAAACGACAGATATGTCTGCTAATGGGGGCCATTTTGCGGTCCTTATACACACACCATAATAATACTTGTATGTTGAAGCACAGTACGTCTGACTACTGTAGCCGTAATGCTCCGACAATCCATCAAGCGGTGCGGCTTCATAGCTTACCAAAGTCGTACTAAAACATGTTGACAGATTTTTAAATGTGCCGTGTGTAATGTTCTATATTGTCAATGGAACATTTCAACTTTTGGTGTTGTTTACTTGAGTCATATTGTAGTCTACACGTATCTCTTATGTGTGACTGCCATCATATTGCAGTCTACACGTATCTCTTATGTTTGACTGCCATCATATTGCAGTCTACACGTATCTCTTATGTGTGACTGCCATCATAATGCAGTCTACATGTATCTCTTATATGTGACTGCCATCATATTGCAGTCTACACGTATCTCTTATGTGTGACTGCCATCATATTGCAGTCTACACGTATCTCTTATGTGTGACTGCCATCATATTGCTGTCTACAGGTATCTCTTATGTGTGACTGCCATCATATTGCAGTCTACACGTGTATCTTATGTGTGACTGCCATCATATTGCAGTCTAAACTTATCTCCTATGTGTGACTGCCATCATTTTGTAGTCTACACGTATCTCTTATGTGTGACTGCCATCATATTGCAGTCTACACCTATCTCTTACGTGTAGACTGCCATCATATTGCAGTCTACACATATCTCTTATGTGTGACTGCCATCATATTGCAGTCTACACGTATCTCCTCTGTGTGACTGCCATCATATTGCAGTCTACACGTATCTCTTATGTGTGACTGCCATCATATTGTAGTCTACAGGTATCTCTTATGTGTGACTGCCATCATATTGCAGTCTACACGTATATCTTATGTGTGACTGCCATCATATTGCAGTCTACACGTATCTCTTATGTGTGACTGCCATCTACTGGTCACACTTATCATTACACCATGTACCAAATAAAATTGCTACGAGGTCAGAATTATTCCGTACATTAGGAGCACCGGGTTATAAGGCGCACTGTCCATTTTTGAGAAAATATTTGCTGACTCCATTCCTCAGGAGAATCTTCCTCTAAGAAAATAAATCATAAAAATAAATCCCTTGCATGCTTGATGTGATAAAAGGTGGTTTAAAACAAAGCAATATGAACGTCTCATCACTTCCTGGCTGACTCATGTTCATAAACAGAGAAGAGTGTCAAAGCAAAGGCGAGTGGATCAATAAAAGAATCAGCATTTTGTAGATTTATAGTCTGGAACCTTCATGCTGACTTGTCAGGAGTCAGGAGTCAGGGGAGGACACTCAGACAAGTCACATGACTCCAAGGGGAGGGACTTGAAGATCAACACACCAGGTGACACGCTAGTAAGTCTGACTGGACGGACACCCAGATAGGACAGCAGCAAACAGACGTGTACTGACAGTCTCAAGATGCAGGACGGACATCCAGATAGGACAGCAGCAAACAGACGTGTACTGACAGTCTCAAGATGCAGGACGGATATCCAGATAGGACAGCAGCAAACAGACGTGCACTGACAGTCTCAAGATGCGGTAAGGACATCTAGATAGGACAGCAGCAAACAGACATGTACTGACAGTCTCCAGATGCAGGACATCCAGATAGGAGAGCAGCCAACAGACGTGTACTGACAGTTTCAAGATGCAGGACGGACATCCAGATAGGACAGCAGCAAAAAGACGTGTACTGACAGTCTCAAGATGCAGGACGGACATGCAGATAGGACAGCAGCAAACAGATGTGTACTGACAGTCTCAAGATGCAGGACGAACATCCAGATAGGACAGCAGCAAACAGACGTGTACTGACAGTCTCAAGATGCGGGATGGACATCCAGATAGGACAGCAGCAAAGAGACGTGTATTGACAGTCTCAAGACCGGCCTCAAAGCCAGCGGCAGGTGAGTGAATTGCCCAGCTGGGGCTGGTTATCTAATCACCTGTCGCCCTTATTAGCAGCAGCCGGCTCGAGACACGTTGTTGGAGTTGGAGTTGATGGAAATTGCCGGAAGGAAAAAGCCACAAAGACTGAAAAGTTGTAGCGTGGAGTGCGGTCCTAGCGTGTGTGCGCTCACAAATAAAGACATTGTTACACCAGATTACCGGGCTCACGAGGGGGACTGTTACGGTCAGGATGACCCACGAGAGGGAAACGTCACATTCACCCTCTAAGATCCGTAATATCATCAAAAGGTCCAGAGAATCTGGAGAAATCACTGCACGTAAGCCATGATATTACGCACCTTGTATCCCTCAGGCGGTGCTGCATCAAAAAGCCACATCAGTGTGTAAAGGATATCACCACGTGGATTCAGGAACACTTCAGAAAACCACTGTCAGTAACTACAGTTGGTCGCTACATCTGTAAGTGCAATATAAAACTCTACTATGCAAAGCCACAGCCATTTATCAACAACACCCAGAAACGCCGCCGGCTTCGCTGGGCCCGAGCTCATCTGTGAAGGCACCATTAATGCTGAAAGGTACATACAGCTTTTGGAGCAACATATGCTGCCATCAAAGCAACGTTATTATGGACGCCCCTGCTTATTTCAGCAAGACAATGCCCGACCTGTCTCCCATTGAAAATGTGTGGTGCCTAAAATATGAGAAGGGAGACTGTTGAACAACTTAAGCTGTACATCAAGCAAGAATGGGAAAGAATCCCACTTCAAAAATGTGTCTCCTCAGTTCCCAAACCTTTACTGAGTGTTGTTAAAAGGAAAGGCCATGTAACACAGCAGGAAGAGGTTGGAGTTAAGTGCTTCCTGCCATGACATCATATGTTAGCCAGCATGGTCATGTGACAGAAAGGTGACAGGAGTGAAACATAAGGATGACTTCAGGTGATTTCACTCCTGCTGAAAAGACAAAAGTGTCCCTGGTGGTCTTGGCAAGGTTCTTCTCCAGCAGGAGATGTTTAATCCTCCTCCAGGAGGACTTTTCACTCTAATCTTCCACAGAAGTCTGCTCTGTGGAAGATGCAGATTGTGTGTGACCATCTGTCTTCTGATGGGGATTTCATCTTCTTGACTAAATATCTCCTTTCTTTTTTCTCTGCACTGAGCTGGATGAGAAGTGTAGACCTTCCCAAACTTCTTTAGCTAAACTATATATATATATATATATATATATATATATATATATATATATATATATATATATATATATATATATATATATATATATATATATATATATATATATATATATATATATATATATATACTTGCAGTGTGTATATTGTACATATTACATATTGTTATGAAGGTGTCTGTTACTA
>NC_084733.1:7803690-7808690 GCF_033978785.1 Entelurus aequoreus | reverse complement strand
CCTCTCTCCTCGAGGGTGCTCCTGATTTTGGGGATTGCATTGGGTTCGAGTCCTTCAATCTCTTTCTATCCGAACTGTGACCAAAAGCCTTCTTCTTCCAAGGATAAATCTTGCAATTAAACTCCTGTCGCTTGGTCGCTCCCATTTTGCAGGAGTCAGTGAAAGTGCAGAGGTCCAAACTTTCCTGGTAATGAGCCCTTTCTTAGATCAATCAATCAATCAATCAATGTTTATTTATATAGCCCTAAATCACGAGTGTCTCAAAGGGCTGCACAAGCCACAACAACATCAGATCCCACATCAGGGCAAGGAAAAACTCAACCCATTGGGACAATGAGAAACCAGATGCCTTGTTACGAACCTGGCAGACGTATTTATTCATTCCTTCACATTCTCAGTGAGAAAATCATGATTCTGGATGTAGCCGCTGCCAAAACACAAACTACGAACAAACTAATATGAAATGGCCTCTCGATGCAGGCCCGCCCACAATTTAGAACTAAAAGTAGACGTTCCAAAATGTTCTGAAACTTGTTTGAAATTTAGACTAAAATCACTTTTGTGTCTATTTGGGGGAACATTTTGATTTTTAGGTCCAGAATTATGAAATACAAATGTATTGGTCGGTTGGTAGAGTGGCTGTGTGAGGGTTCCAGGTTCGATCCCCGCTTCCGCCATCCTAGTCACTGCCGTTGTGTCCTTGGGCAAGACACTTTACCCACCTGCTCCCAGTGCCACCCACACTGGTTTAAATGTAACTTAGATATTGTTAATGCTATGTCTAGCATTAAAAGATTACAGTTGGTACAAAATGCGGCTGCTAGGCTTTTGACAAGAACAAGAAAGTTTAATCATGTTACACCTATACTGTATATACCTTTATATACATACAGTGTTTCCCACACATTCATTTATTTGTGGCGGCCTGCCACGAAATAATTACGTCCGCCACAAATAAAATAAAATTTAAAAAAAAAATACATATATATATATATTTTTTTAAATGTATTTATTTATTTATTTTTGTCCTTTCCAGCTTCTCAGGCAAATCATATAGTTGATGTAGATGCCCATATAGGCTGTTCAGATTTACTTTACAAAAGAGAAGTGTAGGATACTTCTCTTGTTGCCTTATTTGTATTTGACCACTACTGTTTTCTGTTTATTTGTTACTGACTGTGGCAGGACACCTCTGCCTCTGTTTCACTTTATGTTGCTGGTAAATAATATGGTTGTAGTAGTAGGCTAAAGTTAAATTATTTAGTATGCACTAATTAAAGGGGCAGAGCTTTAAGAGACATTTTAGCTTTTATATTTTATAAGATATATTTTTTGTAAGAACCACAATTAATAAATATATTTCAGTGAATAACTTATTGTTCAAATCTGTATATAAATATGTACATAGAGTTTTGTAATTATATTGTAAAATGGATGGATGGATAGATGGATGGACGTTTAAAACAAAACTGTTATTATTAATTAGTAAGTATACATTTTTTGAGCCTTTTTAGAGAAAATCATATCATTGTAGTAAATTATGCAAATTACTCGATGATGTCATGATGACCACGCCCATAACCACGCCCCCACCGCCACAGGTATCTTGGCAGTTTATGGGAAACACTGACATATATACCTATATATATATATATATATATATATATATATATATATATATATATATATATATATATATATATATATACATACATATATACATATATACCTATATATATATATATATATATATATATATATGTATATATATATATATATATATATATATATATATATATATATATATATATATATATATATATATATATATATATATATATATATATATATATATATATATATATATACTGGCTCACCTGCACTCATCTGCGGTCCTCTCCAAGGTTTCTCATTGTCATTCTCATTGACATCCCACTGGGTTGAGTTTTTCCTTGCCCTTATGTGGGATCTGAACCGAGGATGTCGTTGTGGCTTGTGCAGCCCTTTGAGACACTTTTGATTTAGAGCTATATAAATAAACATTGATTGATTGATTGATTGATTGATATTGGGTTTCACTATGTAAAAGCGCTTTGAGTCACTAGAGAAAAGCGCTATATAAATATAATTCACTTCACACTTCACTATTTTTGCTGCATTCTTCATTCAGGATGCTAGAAGAATGCACGACCAACCTAATGAGACCTGGCTAATCCGAAAGAGAAAGAGATGATACAACATTATGTTAGAATAATCATATATATATTATTACACAACTTTAGTATGCTTAAAGTCCATTGCTATAGTTATTAGCTATTGTGCTCAAGCTGTATTTTTCCTATCTGTGCAGGGACAAAACTTCTTGTCTGCGGGGTGGCCTCAGCCGCAGATGTTATCTTTGTTTTAGCCCGCTAACAGCCAATGACTTCCGGGACCTCAACGCAGATAAGACGACAGCAAGCAGACGAAGCAGAGACAAGGCGAAATCACAAGGCCCCCAGCACATTCCGTCACGTATTGTGCGTACTGGACCTGCTTTGCATGATATATGTGACCACTCCTTTTAGAGACGGCCTCAGTGATATTGACTCGGGAACTCCTGAATGAATAGAGGGACGCGGGAGCTGTACCTTCGAGCGTAGGGCGAGACTGTGACTAAGTGTGCAGCTCCATGCGTTCGCCTCATGAGCTAAATTGAACTCTGTCTCTGCATGGTTCCTTGCTTCTTGTCTGTTTAATAGATGTCATCAGTGTTTGAACGGTGGTCGTTTGAGCACACTGCAGCTAGTCTTGAATAGTCCCGCTCTGTAACGTTTAAGTCTCACGCAGGGCTCTCACAGGAATGAGGCAAAAATACAAGCTTACCTCCTGTAGGTGCCAATGTTGTCAGCCCCTCTTAGGGAGAAAGCAAAACACAGCACCCCTCTGGAACTAATATATCGGAATATGATGCTATTTTCTTTTGAGTTGCATTTTCTGGGGGAAATAAAGGTGTGTGTGTGTGTGTGTGTGTCCACTAAAGGAAAAAATCTTTTTTTGCTTCACAGATAGCGATTCCGCAGCACCTTGAGGGAATTCTCTGCTTTCTTTTCAAGCTTTGCCTTTGTTTCTCCTGCTCGGCGTCAGTAATGGTTCCTGCAGCCTCACGGTAGAAAGCTTAACAATCAGGAGTCTGCTGTCGTGGCGTGGAAGATGCATTTTAGAGGCTGGGGGGGGGAATGCACTGTGACTGCAAACAGAGCAGTGCCGTGTGACGAGCTGCAAAGGTTCTGTCTGCATTCTGCTCCAGCATTAGCGTTAAAAAAAAAAGGCTCTCCAGAGGAAATGTGAGCAAAGGTGAGCGCAGGACGCTTGACAAGGACCCGTTAGAAACAAAGAAAGCAGACTTGTGAAAATGTCAAGGTATTTTTGGTCTGGTGTGGAACCTCCAGGAGACGATAGGCTTTCATGTGTGCTCCACTGATCCATTGAAGGAGTCGGACGTGGTTTTGTGTCAAATACTTTCATGTTGATTCCGCGACTTGAATGATCAGCCTTTGACCGGCTAACACTGAAGAGAAGCTGCAAGGATGAAAAAGGCACACCCACACACAATACACTCGTTCATTTATTGTCCTCTATTTTATGACCACTTTAATATCATGACCTTTCTCCCCCAAACATAAGACGCCCGCGAATACAAGACGGGCGCCCGTTTTCAAAGACGGTGACTTTTTAAATCCAGTAGCTGGCAGGTGACCATTATCAGGGCTCGAATTTA
Source organism: Entelurus aequoreus (assembly GCF_033978785.1). Taxonomy (NCBI): domain Eukaryota; kingdom Metazoa; phylum Chordata; class Actinopteri; order Syngnathiformes; family Syngnathidae; genus Entelurus; species Entelurus aequoreus. Next base: position 7,804,930 of record NC_084733.1, on the reverse strand, counting down.
ACCGCGGCAAAAGCCTAACCCTAACCTGACCAACATCCGAGACAAGAACATGCCGTGACCGCCCTTGACTTTGTACTTGTTAATGGACAAGTTATAAGATCATTTGCGATAAAATTCCAGACGGTTAGTAATACCGTCTAATTTATTAATTAGGAAAATAAATAAATAAATGATTAATGCATTCAGCCTTTCCAGTAAGGTCTATTCAGGTGTACTGGAGAGGAGGCTACGCCGGATAGTCGAACCTCGGATTCAGGAGGAACAGTGTGGTTTTCGTCCTGGTCGTGGAACTGTGGACCAGCTCTATACTCCCGGCAGGGTCCTTGAGGGTGCATGGGAGTTTGCCCAACCAGTCTACATGTGTTTTGTGGACTTGGAGAAGGCATTCCACCGTGTCCCTCGGGATGTCCTGTGGGGAGTGCTCAGAGAGTATGGAGTAACGGACCGTCTGATTGTGGCGGTCCGCTCCCTGTACGATCAGTGTCAGAGCTTGGTCAGTCTGACACGTTTCCAGTGAGGGTTGGACTCCGCCAAGGCTGCCCTTTGTCACAGATTCTGTTCATAACTTTTATGGAAAGAAATACTAGGCGCAGTCAAGGCGTTGAGGGGATCTGGTTTGGTGGCTGCAGGATTAGGTCTCTGCTTTTTGCAGATGATGTGGTCCTGATGGCTTCATCTGGCCAGGATCTTCAGCTCTCACTGGATCGGTTCGCAGCCGAGTGTGAAGCGACTGGGATGAGAATCAGCACCTCCAAGTCCGAGTCCATGGTTCTCGCCCGGAAAAGGGTGGAGTGCCATCTCCGGGTTGGGAAGGAGATCCTGCCCCAAGTGGAGGAGTTCAAGTACCTCAGGGTCTTGTTCACGAGTGAGGGAAAAGTGGATCGTGAGATCGACAGGCGGATCGGTGCAGCGTCTTCAGTATCGATCGGACGCTGTATCGATCCGTTGTGGTGAAGAAAGAGCTGAGCCGGAAGGCAAAGCTCTCAATTTACCGGTCAATCTACGTTCCCATCCTCACCTATGATCATGAGCTTTGGGTCATGACCGAAAGGACAAGATCACGGGTACAAGCGGCCGAAATGAGTTTCCTCCACCGGGTGGCGAGGCTCTCCCTTAGAGATAGGGTGAGAAGCTCTGCCATCCGGGAGGAGCTCAAAGTAAAGCCACTGCTCCTCCACATGGAGAGGAGCCAGATGAGGTGATTTGGGCATCTGGTCAGGATGCCACCCGAACGCCTCCC
>NC_084733.1:7766190-7798690 GCF_033978785.1 Entelurus aequoreus | reverse complement strand
AGACAAGAAGCTTTGACAAAGTTGCTTGACGCCTCCAGCTGAGTTGCTAAATCTGCCAATAGACAGTCAGGCTCTCTTTAAACGTCATTGATGGAAAACACACAGTCCTCCATCTTGGTCGATAGTCAGTGAAGTAAACTTTATACCTCTTATACTTCCTCTTCAGACCACACCTCCTCCACTCACAAGTTACAGTTAAACATTAGGGCCGGAGCTATTCATTGTTTTAATAATCAATTAGTTTGGAGTCGTTGGATTGAACACACTTCACTGCGTATTCTAGGGAAGATAGTTGAAATATTTGTCTGCTTCCCACAACATGCTGTTTGCCATCACACAGATCCTGGCACCACCGCTCTCATGTACGCTCCCTTGCACACAAACTACTGTATGTCTGTGTTATTTCAAGTTCCAGGCACTCTTTGCCGCTTGGATTTGATACATTTTTATTAGCTACAGGACACTCAATTAATGGAAACAACAGAATATATAAAAATCAAAGCTTTTTTTGTAATCAACGTAATCTATTTAGTGGTTCAAGCCCTGGTAAACATGTTGTTTTGCTTAGTTGCCCCATGGCTACAAGCCAAGGTAAAGATAAACGACTGCTAAAACCATCCCTTCATTACCAGGACACGGGAAGCTACTTTTGTGTTGGAAAGCAATCGTTTCAAATGTAATACAAGACAACTTGCTGTACAAATGTTGTCTTCTTCCATCAAACGTGGAACTAACAATACAGCTTTCGCAATGATGTAAAAACCCAAAAGCAGTGAAGTCGTCCCGTTGTGTAAATGGTAAATAAAAAGAGAATACAACAAATCCTTTTCAACTTATATTCAATTGAATAGACTGCAAAGACAAGATATTTCATGTTCACACTGAGAAACTTGGTCATTTTTTGCAAATATTAGCTCATTTGGAATTGGATGCCCGCAACATGTTTCAAAAAAGCTGGCACAAGTGGCAAAAAAGAGTGAGAAAGTTGAGGAATGCTCATCAAAGACTTATTTGGAACATCCCAACAGGTGAACAGGCTAATTGGGAACAGGTGGGTGCCATGATTGGGTATAAAAGGAGCTTCCGTGAAATGCTCGGTCGTTCACGAACAAGGACGGGGCGAGGGTCACCACTTTGTCAACAAATGCCTGAGCAAATTGTTTAAGGACAACCAGCTATTGCAAGGAATTTAGGGATTTCACCATCTACGCGCCGTAATATCATCAAAAGGTTCAGAGAATCTGGAGAAATCACTGCACGTAAGCCATGATATGGTGCTGCATCAAAAAGCCACATCAGTGTGTAAAGGATATCACCACACGGGCTCGGGAACACTTCAGAAAACCACTGTCAGTAACTACAGTTGGTCGCTACATCTGTAAGTGCAAGTCAAAACTCTACTATGCAAAGCGAGAGCCATTTATCAACAACACCCAGAAATGCTTCGCTGGGCCCGAGCTCATTTAAGATGGACTGATGCAAAGTGGAAAAGTGGTCTGACAAGTCCACATTTCAAATTGTTTGTGGAAACTGTGGACGTCGTGTCCTCCCAAACAAAGAGGAAAAGAACCATCCGGACTGTTCTAGGCGCAAAGTGTAAAAGGCAGCATGTGTGATGGTATGGGGGTGTATTAGTGCCCAAGACATGGGTAACTTACACGTCTGTGAAGGCACCATTAATGCTGAAAGGTACATACAGCTTTTGGAGCAACATATGTTGCCATCCGAGCAACGTTACCATGGACGCCCCTGCTTATTTCAGCAAGACGATGCCAAGCCACGTGTTACAACAGCGTGGCTTCGTAGTAAAAGAGTGTATTCTTGCCTTGTCTGAATACGAACAACAAGTGCTCCTTCTGCAGCGTTCCAACACGGCGGATGAAGAGGACCCACAAAGACACAACACATATAAAACTGTCATCTACGCCAGTGTTTCTTGACCTTAGGGCCAGGGGCCGCTTTGGTTCCCTAGAGGGCCGCCAAAGAATATCTGTTTCTCAGCTTTGGGCCGCAGTGTGACTCAGGAGTAATACACTTGGCTCTCTACCACCATAGTGACCAACATTAAAATACGGTAGCATAGTAGGCCTAAGTATTCATTGAAAACAAGGCAGAAGTTTTATTTAACAAGTATGTTTAGTATTTTTGGCCATTGTAACATTACACACAGTTTGAACAGTAACACTGTGTTTGAATATAGGTAAATAAAACACAGTAACTTAATCAACTGAGTCTTTGGCATACCACTAGATGGAGCCTGTGTATCACAATTTGGGTACCCCAAATTGCCCTAGTAACATCTATATATATATATATATATATATATATATATATATATATATATAAATGTATATATATAGTCAAGGTGTCTGTGGTTTATCCGTTATACAGTGTTCAATATCGGAATATACGTTAGGTCAGGAAAAAACACATTTTATTCTGAATAAAATCCCCTGAGGAGCAGAGAAACCATATATATATACATTAAGGTTGTATGGTATACCGGTACTAATGAAGTACTGTGGTACTAATGAATTAAACGGTACTCTACTGCCTCTGAAAAGTAGTATACTAGCAATATATATATATATATATATATATATATATATATATATATATATATATATATATATATATATATATATATATATATATATATATATATATATATATATATATATATATATATATATATATATATATATATATATATATATATATATATATATATATATATATATATATATATATATATATATATATATATATATATATATATATATATGTATGTGTGGGAGAAATCACAAGACTATTTCATCTCTACAGGCCTGTTTCATGAGGGGTTTCCCTCAATCATCAGGAGATTTTAATGGAAGCATTCACATACCATGGTTTATATAGGGCACAGAACGGGTAGGTACAGGCAGGCGTAGGGGCGTGGTGATTGGCTCATGTGTTACCTAGGAGGTGTTTCCTTCTGTGACGGCATGCTGATACAATTTCGCTGCGCTTGTTGAGGGATGACAGGTCTGGACGGTATATAATAAACAGTTTCTCTTTTAAGCATAGGTTGCATCTTTTATTACCACTGTTGTAAGGTGTGCTGGATGCAAGAATTTGCCATGTTATTGAATATTCAACATTATTGTCTTTGAGATTCCAAATGTGTTTGCTGAGTTCTGTAGTGTTCCGCAGGCTTTTGCTCATGAAAGAAGCCTTGTGATTGTTCCATCTGGTTTTGAATTCTCCCTCAGTTAATCCTACATATGTGTCGGATGTGTTAATGTCCTTGCGTGTTACCTTTGCTTGGTAAACGACTGATGGTTGTAAGCACCCCCCGTTGAGAGGGCAATCAGGTTTCTTGCGGCAGTTACAGCCTTACATATATATATATATATATATATATATATATATATATATATATATATATATATATATATATATATATATTCGAGGTTTCTGTGGTATATCCGTTATACAGTGCTCAATACCGGGGTAGAGCGGAATATACTTTAGGTCGAGAAAAAACACAGAGGCTTTATCATCCCTTTAAGCCTGTTTCGCAGGTTTCCCTGCTCTTCAGGGGATTTTATTGAAGTGTCTGTGGTTGTTACATGTACATATAGGGTACATTACATGGGGGTGTGGCCATTGTTGCACAATAGTGCCTTGCTTCTGTGTCGGCATGATGGGACCAGTTCGTTGTTTAAAGTGGACCTGCTGGGGTGGTATATAATAAAAACATTTTTCTTTCAGGCACAGGTGACATCTTTTAGCTGCACTGTTGTATGGTGAGCTAGATGCGACAATTCGCCATGTAGTGGTGTGATCAATGTTATTGTCTTTAAGAGTCCACATGTATTTACTCAGCTCTGTAGAGTTCTTGAGTTGGGGCCTATGGAATGATCCTGTGTGATTGTTATAACGGGTTTTAAAGGTGTTTTCTGTGAGTCCATGTCTCTGTGTTTGAGTTGTCCTTGCGGGTGACGCTGCCTTGGTAAAAAACTGATGTTTTTAAGCAGTTTCCGTTGAGTGGGCAGGTAATCCTTTGTCTGCAATTGCAGCTATCTGGGGAGTTAGAGTCGTTAGCGATTGCTTGTCTGTGAGTGCTCAGAATCTTTTTGTTGCGTGAGTCAATGGTTTGTTTGATATTCATCATGCAGCTGTAGTAAGTTTCAAGGTGTTCCTGTTGAATATCTTCCTGAGTACATGTTTTTTGGGGGAAGTGCTTGTCAATGAGTGCGAGGAATTTGTGTCCGATGTTCGTGTTGATGTTTTTGCTGAATGGTGTGTTGTACCAGAGTATGTTGTCCCGTTTCCTGTTTTTTCTTGTTTTAGTTGCTGGTGGGTCGTATTGGAGGGTGAATTGGTATCCACTTTGGTTGAGTGCTTTCTGGTATGGAGGTGTTGCTTGGTTGAATGATTCCCTGCCTGATGACAGGGCTGACAGTCTCCTGTTGATGCCGGCTGGGATGTTCCTGGTTGTGACGGATGGGTGGTTGCTGTCGCGGTGTACATATTGTAATGTGGTGTCAGGCTTTGTAAATGGCCGGTATGTGTTATTGTTCAGGTTGAGTGTTACATCCAGGAAGTTTACAGTGTGTTTGTTTGCCTCAATTGTGATCCTTAGTCCGTTGTTTTTGAAAATGCGGCATATTTATTTTTTGTTGTTTTCCAAAGCTCTCGGTCTGGCATTGGAAACGGCCGGTCCGTCGTCTTTGTATAGTCCAATGTGTACTCCTAATTTTGTGAGTAGCGAGAGTAGGAAGCTTCCTACGATTTAGCATGTTTCGGCTCAGTCATAACTTCCCATTGTTACGTCGAATGGTCCAGTGGTCTTTTGCCAAGTTTGCTTTTGGTGCGTGAGTATTGAGTTCTTTGCTTGGTTTATGATATTCCTGTCATCATGCCGACACAGAAGCAAGGCGCTATTGTTCAACAATGGCCACACCCCCATGTAATGTACCCTATATATACTTGTAACAGCCACAGACACATCAATAAAATGCCCTGACGAGCAGGGAAACCTGCGAAACAGGCTTGTATGGATGACATAGCCTCTGTGTTATACATATATAGATGTATACATATACTGTATATACATATAAATAGATATATGCATATATATATATATATATACACAACGCATATGATTAATACCAAATTATTACTAAAAAATTATTTTGCGTTATCATATATGAAAGAAGACTTACCCCTTAAGATATTGTTACATGGTGTGTGATCGCAATGACAAATGGCCAATTCTGCTTTAAAAGAGAACTTTAGATAAAACCGAGGTAAGGTGTTGGTGTTGCAGCGACAAACGTTCTTATCAAGTTGAAAATACCATCTTGAAGCCAAACACGTACTCAAGGAGGGTGCCGCTAGCATGAATGCTACTTGGACAACAAGCAGAGGACAACAAGCTATGCTGGCAAAGTTTACTGCGTTGATGTTGTCAACAAAAGCAGCAGAAGATAAGGTGGACAACCACCACATGTAGACCACTTAACATCTGTGAAGACCAAGACGATCTGTCCTACAATCATATGAAGAGGCACAATTACAGCAAGGATGAAGCAACTGTACTACTCAAACAGCAGCATCAAGTTGCAACTACTGGCTTATGGTGAATGTATTGGACATCTGTAAGTAATCACAAGGCGCTGCGGTTGCAATGTAGCAAAAAAGGAGACTAGCAGTGTCCCCTGTAAAGGTAAACTAGCGTGTTTGTTTCAACTACTGGTTAGACTAAAGACAAGTACATGCAGATTCCTGTTGGTAGGATTTGGCCTGCTTTTGGAAAGCGATCTATAAATCAATCAATGTTTATTCATATAGCCCAAAATCACAAGTGTCTCAAAGGGCTGCACAAGCCACAACGACATCCTCGGTACAGAGGGCAAGGAAAACTCACCCCAGAGGGACGTCGGTGTGAATGACTATGAGAAACCTTGGAGAGGACCGCATATGTGGGTAACCACCCCCCCCTCCCACTCTAGGGGAGACCGAAAGCTATGGATGTCGAGTGGGTCTGACATAATATTGTGAAAGTCCAGTCCTAGTGGATCCAACATATCAGCGAAAGTCCAGTCCATAGTGGATCCACCAAAACAGCGAGAGTCCAGTCCATAGTGATCTAAGGGGGCATGGTCCTGTATTTTTGATGCATTTTCACTCAGACAGTCTGCAGAGACCTTGGCCAAAATGGCAGCTAAAGTTTGCCACTCCTAATAACTACATCCTTGATGGATTGACCAGGTAGCCTTCTCTTCACTCCCACCCACTGTACTACTCAAACAGCAGCATCAAGTTGCAACTACTGGCTTATGGTGAATGTATTGGACATCTGTAAGTAATCACAAGGAGCTGCGGTCGCATTGTAGCAAAAAAGAAGACTAGTAATGTCACCTGTAAAGGTAAACTAGCGTGTTTGTTTCAACAACTGGTTAGACTAAAGACAAGTACATGCAGATTCATGTTGGTACGAGTTGGTCTGCTTTTGGAAAGCGATCTAAGGGGGCATGGTCCTGTATTTTTGCTGCATCTTCACTCAGACAGTCTGCAGAGACCTTGGCCAACATGGCAGCTAAAGTTTGCCACTCCTAATAACTACATCCTTGATGGATTGACCAGGTAGCCTTCTCTTCACTCCCACCCACTGTACTACTCAAACAACAGCATCAAGGTGCAACTACTGGCTTATGGTGAATGTATTGGACATCTGTAAGTAATCACAAGGAGCTGCGGTCGCATTGTAGCAAAAAAGAAGACTAGTAATGTCACCTGTAAAGGTAAACTAGCGTGTTTGTTTCAACAACTGGTTAGACTAAAGACAAGTACATGCAGATTCATGTTGGTGCGAGTTGGTCTGCTTTTGGAAAGCGATCTAAGGGGGCATGGTCCTGTATTTTTTCTGCATCTTCACTCAGACAGTCTGCAGAGACCTTGGCCAACATGGCAGCTAAAGTTTGCCACTCCTAATAACTACATCCTTGATGGATTGACCAGGTAGCCTTCTCTTCACTCCCACCCAATGTACTACTCAAACAACAGCATCAAGTTGCAACTACTGGCTTATGGTGAATGTATTGGACATCTGTAAGTAATCACAAGGCGCTGCGGTCACATTGTGGCAAAAAAGGAGACTAGCCGTGTCACGTGTAAAGGTAAACTAGCGTGTTTGTTTCAACAACTGGTTAGACTATAGACAAGTACATGCAGATTCATGTTGGTACGAGTTGGTCTGCTTTTGGAAAGCGATCTAAGGGGGCATGGTCCTGTATTTTTGCTGCATCTTCACTCAGACAGTCTGCAGAGACCTTGGCCAACATGGCAGCTAAAGTTTGCCACTCCTAATAACTACATCCTTGATGGATTGACCAGGTAGCCTTCTCTTCACTCCCACCCAATGTACTACTCAAACAACAGCATCAAGTTGCATCTACTGGCTTATGGTGAACGTATTGGACATGTGTAAGTAATCACAAGGCGTTGCGGTCGCATTGTAGCAAAAAAGACTAGCAGTGTCACCTGTAAAGGTAAACTAGCGTGTTTGTTTCAACAACTGGTTAGACTAAAGACAAGTACATGCAGATTCATGTTGGTACGAGTTGGTCTGCTATTGGAAAGCGATCTAAGGGGGCATGGTCCTGTATTTTTGCTGCATCTTCACTCAGACAGTCTGCAGAGACCTTGGCCAACATGGCAGCTAAAGTTTGCCACTCCTAATAACTACATCCTTGATGGATTGACCAGGTAGCCTTCTCTTCACTCCCACCCAATTTACTACTCAAACAACAGCATCAAGGTGCAACTACTGGCTTACGGTGAATGTATTGGAAATCTGTAAGTAATCACAAGGAGCTGCGGTCGCATTGTAGCAAAAAAGAAGACTAGTAATGTCACCTGTAAAGGTAAACTAGCGTGTTTGTTTCAACAACTGGTTAGACTAAAGACAAGTACATGCAGATTCATGTTGGTACGAGTTGGTCTGCTTTTGGAAAGCGATCTAAGGGGGCATGGTCCTGTATTTTTGCTGCATCTTCACTCAGACAGTCTGCAGAGACCTTGGCCAACATGGCAGCTAAAGTTTGCCACTCCTAATAACTACATCCTTGATGGATTGACCAGGTAGCCTTCTCTTCACTCCCACCCAATTTACTACTCAAACAACAGCATCAAGGTGCAACTACTGGCTAACGGTGAATGTATTGGAAATCTGTAAGTAATCACAAGGAGCTGCGGTCGCATTGTAGCAAAAAAGAAGACTAGTAATGTCACCTGTAAAGGTAAACTAGCGTGTTTGTTTCAACAACTGGTTAGACTAAAGACAAGTACATGCAGATTCATGTTGGTACGAGTTGGTCTGCTTTTGGAAAGCGATCTAAGGGGGTATGGTCCTGTATTTTTGCTGCATTTTCACTCAGACAGTCTGCAGAGACCTTGGCCAACATGGCAGCTAAAGTTTGCCACTCCTAATAACTCCATCCTTGATGGATTGACCAGGTAGCCTTCTCTTCACTCCCACCCTAAGTCAGCTGAAGGCCAGTTAATGAAGAGCAGGATTTACACAAAGACGGGGGAGGAGTGAACCCCCCCGCAGACTGCATGCCAGGAGGAGAGGAGACGAGTGGAAGGTAAAAAGAAGAAGTGGGTGAGAATCCTCCACAGAGGAAGAAGTGGAGATGGAGAGGATCCAGTCAGGAGAGGCGGACTAAGTCTAGCATGTCCGACACAACGATCTCCTACCGTCTGTTGCAGGTCTGGGATTCCGATGCGGATGACGACGGTGTTGCCCGTGGGCTCCTCCATGGATGCTGCGGCTCCGTGGCCCCGCGGCTCTGCGCCGGGACGGGAAGGCGTCGTAGGAGCGGCGACCGACACGCAGACGCCGCTGTCCTCTTCCAGGGAGCTGCCGCTGTCAGTGCTGGCTCCCTGGCTGCCCGTGGCCGTGTGTGTGTGTGTGTGAGCGTGTGTGTGTGTGTGAGTGTGTGTGTGTGTGAGAGTGTGTGTGTGCTACTCCTGCCGTGGAGGGCTGGGTGGCTCATGTTTGCCGGCTGCCGGACGCAGAGGCATGCTCCATGTGAGGGACTTGGACTCTGGTCTCTCTCTCTCTCCACACACACACACACACACACACACACACACACACACACACACACACACACACACACACACACACACACACACACACACACACTCTGCTGGTCCTTACTCACAGTGAACGCACACACCTCTTGTTGCCGCATGCATCTCTCGCCTGGGAAGCAAGCAGAGGAAGAGGAGAGAGGGGCGGGGGTGAGGGTGAGGGTGAGGAAGGGAAAGAAGAGCATGAGTGAAGTGAAAACAAGTGGATGATGACAATTGACACACACACACACACATACACACACTCACACACACACACACACACACACACACATGCACTGGGACAGGGGAGGGTGTTTGTACGGATCAATGCTGACCACAACGTGACCGTCATGCTCAGATGAGGCTGCTCAAACACACACAGCAAACAATGTCAACATGTCGTTATGATGAGTTGGTGTTTTGTTTTGTTGTCCGTACAATCGTATGTACACTATATATGATTCATTATTTAGTGATCATTTTTTTATTTTTACTTTTGTTTTTGTTTTGTTGTCTGTACAATCGTATGTACATTATATATGATTCATTATTTAGTGATCATTTTTTAAATTTTTACTTGTGTTTTTGTTTTGTTGTCTATACAATCGTATGTACACTATATATGATTCATTATTTAGTGATCATTTTTTTATTTTTACTTGTGTTTTTGTTTTGTTGTCTATACAATCATATGTGCGCTATATATTATTCATTATTTAGTCATAAATTTAGCTTTTTACTTGATGTTTTGTTTTGTTGTCTATACAATCGTATGTGCGCTATATATTATTCCTTATTTAGTCATAAATTTAGCTTTTTACTTGTGTTTTTGTTTTGTTGTCTATACAATCATATGTGCGCTATATATTATTCATTATTTAGTCATAAATTTAGCTTTTTACTTGTGTTTTTGTTTTGTTGTCTATACAATCGTATGTGTGCTATATATTATTAATTATTTAGTGATTATTTTTGCTTTTTACTTGTGGTTTTGTTTTGTTGTCCAAACAATCGTATGTGCGTTACATATTATTCATTATTTAAAGATATTTTTTTGCATTTTACTTGTGTTTTTGTTTTGTTGTCTATACAATCATTTGTGCGCTATATATTATTAATTATTTAGTGATCATTTTTGGGTTTTAGGTGTTTTTGGGAGGGTGTTTGTTCGGATCAATGCTGACCACAACGTGACCGTCATGCTCAGATGAGGCTGCTCAAACACACACAGCAAACAATGTCAACATGTCGTTATGATGAGTTGGTGTTTTTGTTTTGTTGTCCGTACAATCGTATGTACACTATATATGATTCATTATTTAGTGATCATTTTTTTTATTTTTACTTTTGTTTTTGTTTTGTTGTCTATACAATCGTATGTACATTATATATGATTCATTATTTAGTGATCATTTTTTTATTTTTACTTGTGTTTTTGTTTTGTTGTCTATACAATCATATGTGCGCTATATATTATTCATTATTTAGTCATAAATTTAGCTTTTTACTTGTGTTTTTGTTTTGTTGTCTATACAATCGTATGTGCGCTATATATTATTCATTATTTAGTCATAAATTTAGCTTTTTACTTGTGTTTTTGTTTTGTTGTCTATACAATCATATGTGCGCTATATATTATTCATTATTTAGTCATAAATTTAGCTTTTTACTTGTGTTTTTGTTTTGTTGTCTATACAATCGTATGTGTGCTATATATTATTCATTATTTAGTGATTATTTTTGCTTTTTACTTGTAGTTTTTTGTTTTGTTGTCTAAACAATCGTATGTGCGCTACATATTATTCATTATTTAAAGATATTTTTTTGCATTTTACTTGTGTTTTTGTTTTGTTGTCTATACAATCATTTGTGCGCTATATATTATTAATTATTTAGTGATAATTTTGGGGTTTTAGGTGTTTTTGGGAGGGTGTTTGTTCGGATCAATGCTGACCACAACGTGACCGTCATGCTCAGATGAGGCTGCTCAAAGACACACAGCAAACAATGTCAACATGTCGTTATGATGAGTTGGTGTTTTTGTTTTGTTGTCCGTACAATCGTATGTACACTATATATGATTCATTATTTAGTGATCTTTTTTTTTGTTTTTTTTTGTTTTTGTTTTGTTGTCTGTACAATCGTATGTACATTATATATGATTCATTATTTAGTGATCATTTTTTTATTTTTACTTGTGTTTTTGTTTTGTTGTCTATACAATCATATGTGCGCTATATATTATTCATTATTTAGTCATAAATTTAGCTTTTTACTTGTGTTTTTGTTTTGTTGTCTATACAATCATATGTGCGCTATATATTATTCATTATTTAGTCATAAATTTAGCTTTTTACTTGTGTTTTTGTTTTGTTGTCTATACAATCGTATGTGCGCTATATATTATTCATTATTTAGTCATAAATTTAGCTTTTTACTTGTGTTTTTGTTTTGTTGTCTATACAATCGTATGTGCGCTATATATTATTCATTATTTAGTCATAAATTTAGCTTTTTACTTGTGTTTTTGTTTTGTTGTCTATACAATCATATGTGCGCTATATATTATTCATTATTTAGTCATAAATTTAGCTTTTTACTTGTGTTTTTGTTTTGTTGTCTATACAATCGTATGTGTGCTATATATTATTCATTATTTAGTGATTATTTTTGCTTTTTACTTGTGGTTTTGTTTTGCTGTCTAAACAATCGTATGTGCGCTACATATTATTCATTATTTAAAGATATTTTTTTGCATTTTACTTGTGTTTTTGTTTTGTTGTCTATACAATCATTTGTGCGCTATATATTATTAATTATTTAGTGATAATTTTTGGGTTTTAGGTGTTTTTGGGAGGGTGTTTGTTCGGATCAATGCTGACCACAACGTGACCGTCATGCTCAGATGAGGCTGCTCAAACACACACAGCAAACAATGTCAACATGTCATTATGATGAGTTGGTGTTTTTGTTTTGTTGTCCGTACAATCGTATGTACACTATATATGATTCATTATTTAGTGATCATTTTTTTATTTTTACTTTTGTTTTTGTTTTGTTGTCTGTACAATCGTATGTACATTATATATGATTCATTATTTAGTGATAATTTTTTTATTTTTACTTGTGTTTTTGTTTTGTTGTCTATACAATCATATGTGCGCTATATATTATTCATTATTTAGTCATAAATTTAGCTTTTTACTTGTGTTTTTGCTTTGTTGTCTATACAATCATATGTGCGCTATATATTATTCATTGTTTAGTCATAAATGTAGCTTTTTACTTGTGTTTTTGTTTTGTTGTCTATACAATCGTATGTGCGCTATATATTATTCATTATTTAGTCATAAATGTAGCTTTTTACTTGTGTTTTTGTTTTGTTGTCTATACAATCATATGTGCGCTATATATTATTCATTATTTAGTCATAAATTTAGCTTTTTACTTGTGTTTTTGTTTTGTTGTCTATACAATCGTATGTGTGCTATATATTATTCATTATTTAGTGATTATTTTTGCTTTTTACTTGTGGTTTTGTTTTGTTGTCTAAACAATCGTATGTGCGCTATATATTATTCATTATTTAAAGATAATTTTTTGCATTTTACTTGTGTTTTTGTTTTGTTGTCTATACAATCATATGCGCTATATATTATTAATTATTTAGTGATCATTTTTGGGTTTTAGGTGTTTTTGGGAGGGTGTTTGTTCGGATCAATGCTGACCACAACGTGACCGTCATGCTCAGATAAGGCTGCTCAAACACACACAGCAAACAATGTCAACGTGTCATTACGATGAGTTGGTGTTTTTGTTTTGTTGTCCGTACAATCGTATGAGCGCTATATATTATTCATTATTTAGTGATAATTTTCGGGTTTTACTTGTTTTTGTTTTGTTATCTGTGCAATCGTATGTGTGCTATATATACTGTAATTCATTATTTAATGATTATTTTTGGTTTTTACTTGTGTTTTTGATTTGTTGCTTATACAATCGTATGTGCGCTATATATTATTCATTATTTTGTCATATTTTTTGCTTTTTATTTGTGTTCTTGTTTTGTTGTCTATACAATTGTATGTGTGCTATATATTATTCATTATTTAGTGATAATTTTTGCTTCTTACTTCTGTTTTTGTTTTGTTGTCTAAATAATCGTATGTGCACTATATATTATTCATTTAGGGATCATTTTTGGTTTTTGCTTGTGTTTTTGTTTTGTTGTCGATACAAACGTATCTGCGCTATATATATTATTAATTTTTAGTCATAATTTTTTAGTTTTACTCGTGTTTTTGTTTGTTGTTTATACAATCGCATGTGCGCTACATATTATTCATTATTTAAAGATCATTTTTTGCATTTTACTTGTGTTTTTGTTTTGTTGTCTTTACAATCATTTGTGCGCTATATATTATTAATTATTTAGTGATCATTTTTGGGTTTTAGGTGTTTTTGGGAGGGTGTTTGTTCGGATCAATGCTGACCACAACGTGACCGTCATGCTCAGATGAGGCTGCTCAAACACACACAGCAAACAATGTCAACATGTCGTTACGATGATTTGGTGTTTTTGTTTTGTTGTCTGTATGTGCACTATATATTGTTGTCTGTATGTGCGCTATATATTATTCATTATTTAGTGATAATTTTCGGGTTTTACTTGTTTTTGTTTTGTTATCTGCACAATCGTATGTGTGCTATATATAATTAATTATTTAGTGATTATTTTTGGTTTTTACTTGTGTTTTTTATTTGTTGCTAATTCAATCGTATGTGCGCTATATACTATTCATTATTTTGTCATATTTTTTGCTTTTTATTTGTGTTTTTGTTTTGTTGTCTATACAATTGTATGTGTGCTATATATTATTCATTATTTAGTGATAATTTTTGCTTTTTACTTGTGTTTTTGTTTTGTTGTCCAAATAATCGTATGTGCACTATATATTATTAATTTAGTGATCATTTTTGGTGTTTACTTGTGTTTTTGTTTTGTTGTCGATACAAACGTATCTGCACTATATATATTATTAATTTTTAGTCATAATTTTTGAGTTTTACTCGTGTTTTTGTTTGTTGTTTATACAATCGCATGTGTGCTATATATTATTCATTATTTAGTAATATTTTTTGTTTTTTACTTGTATTTTTGTTTTGTTGTCTATACAATCATTTGTGTGCTATATATTATTAATAATTTAGTGATAATTTTTGGTTTTTACTTGTGTTTTTGTTTTGGTGTCTGTACAATCGTACGTGCGCTATATTGTTATTCATTACTTAGTGATAATTTTTGGATTTTACTTGTGTTTTTGTTTTGTTGTCCATACAATCGCATGTGCGCTATGTATTATTCATTATTTAGTGATCATTTTGGTTTTACTTATGTTTTTTTTTTTGTCTATACAATCGTATGTGCACTGTATATTATTCATTATTTAGTGATTATTTTTGGTTTTCACTTGTGTTTTTGTTTTGTTGTCTATACAATCGTATGTGCGCTATATATTTTTCATTATTTAGTAATCATTTTTGGTTTTTACTTGTGTTTTTGTTTTGTTGTCTATACAATTGTATGTGCGCTATATTTTATTCATTATTTAGTGATCATTTTTACTTGTGTTTTTGTTTTGTTGTCTATATAATTGTATGTGCGCTATATATTATTCATTATTTAGTGATCATTTTACTTGTGTTTTTGTTTTGTTGTCTATACAATCGTATGTGCGCTATATATTATTCATTATTTAGAGAGAATTTTTGGTTTTTACTTGTTTTTGTTTTGTTATCTGTACAATCGTATGTGCGCTATATATTATTCATTATTTAGTGATCATTTTTGTTTTTTAGTGGTGTTTTTGTTTTGTTGTCTATACAATCGTATGTGCGCTATATTGTTATTCATTATTTAGTGATCATTTTTGTTTTTTACTTGTGTTATTGTTTTGTTGTCTGTACAATTGTATGTGCGCTATATATTATTCATTATTTAGTTATCATTTTTGGATTTTACTTGTGTTTTTGTTTTGTTGTCTGTACAATCGTATGTGCGCTATGTATTATTTATTATTTAGTGATCATTTGTGATTTTTACTTGTGTTTTTGTTTTGTTGTCTATACAATTGCATGTGTGCTATATATTAGTCATTATTATATTGTAGTATTTGAAAGTCTACTATGATAACTATTTCCTTGCATGGTCCTCTTTGAGTCTTTGACAGACATCAACTCTTAGATATCCAAAACTAAAGCATATTTCCCCTGAAATAAAGGATAGAGATGTCAACATATTACCAATGCAGAATGTAGAATATGAACAGGGAGATAGTCCTATGCACTACTACATCCTTCCACCTATGCACTACCATATCACTCCACCTATGCACTACCATATCACTCCACCTATGCACTACCATATCACTCCACCAGTGGTAGACCTGAAGCCAAAATGAATGACTTGTATATTATGGTTTAAAGTAGTGGGAGGAAACAAGAAGCTATGACAGGCCAAAATGTTCAGAAGCAAAAATCATGTGGATTTCATCGGACTTGCATCATCATCATCATCTTCATCTTCATCTCATCATCATCATCATCATCATCACACAGAAAGTGGCAACATTAGCAGATCACTTCTGAAAAGTGGAAGCAAATCTCTTTGATTGTTGGAGAATGTTGACAACAGCTGCTCTCATAGAAGACACAAGTCTGATGGAAGGCGGGGGAAAGGGTCACTATAAAAGGGCCAAAGGGTCTCTATAAAAGGGCCAAAGGGTCACTATAAAGGGGTTAAAGGGTCACTAAAAAAGGACCAAAGGGTCACTATAAAAGGACCAAAGGGTCACTATAAAAGGGCCAAAGGGTCACTATAAAAGGGCCAAAGGGTCACTATAAAAGGGCCAAAGGGTCACTATAAAAGGGCCAAAGGGTCACTATAAAAGGGCCAAAGGGTCACTAAAAAAGGACCAAAGCGTCACTATAAAAGGGCCAAAGGGTTGCTATAAAAGGGCCAAAGGGTCACTATAAAAGGGCCAAAGGGTCACTATAAAGGGGTTAAAGGGTCACTAAAAAAGGACCAAAGGGTCACTATAAAAGGACCAAAGGGTCACTATAAAAGGGCCAAAGGGTCATTAAAAAAGGACCAAAGCGTCACTATAAAAGGGCCAAAGGGTTGCTATAAAAGGGCCAAAGGGTCACTATAAAAGGGCCAAAGGGTCACTATAAAAGGGCCAAAGGGTCACTGTAAAAGGGCCAAAGGGTCACTATAAAAGGGCCAAAGGGTCACTATAAAAGGGCCAAAGTGTCACTAAAAAAGAACCAAAGGGTCACTATGAAAGGGCCAAAGGGTCACTATAAAAGGGCCAAAGGGTCTCAATAAATGGGTCAAAGGGTCTCTATAAAAGGGCCAAAGGGTCACTAAAAAAGGACCAAAGGGTCACTATAAAAGGGCCAAAGGGTCACTATAAAAGGGCCAAAGGGTCTCTATAAAAGGGCCAAAGGGTCTCTATAAAAGGGCCAAAGGGTCACTATAAAAGGGCCAAAGGGTCACTAAAAAAGGACCAAAGCGTCACTATAAAAGGGCCAAAGGGTTGCAATAAAAGGCCAAAGGGTCACTATAAAAGGGCCAAAGGGTCACTATAAAGGGGTTAAAGGGTCACTAAAAAAGGACCAAAGGGTCACTATAAAAGGACCAAAGGGTCACTATAAAAGGGCCAAAGGGTTGCTATAAAAGGGCCAAAGGGTCACTATAAAAGGGCCAAAGGGTCACTATAAAAGGGCCAAAGGGTCACTGTAAAAGGGCCAAAGGGTCACTATAAAAGGGCCAAAGGGTCACTATAAAAGGGCCAAAGTGTCACTAAAAAAGAACCAAAGGGTCACTATGAAAGGGCCAAAGGGTCACTATAAAAGGGCCAAAGGGTCTCAATAAATGGGTCAAAGGGTCTCTATAGAAGGGCCAAAGGGTCACTAAAAAAGGACCAAAGGGTCACTATAAAAGGGCCAAAGGGTCACTATAAAAGGGCCAAAGGGTCTCTATAAAAGGGCCAAAGGGTCTCTATAAAAGGGCCAAAGGGTCACTATAAAAGGGCCAAAGGGTCACTAAAAAAGGACCAAAGGGTCACTATAAAAGGGCCAAAGGGTCACTATAAAAGGGCCAAAGGGTCTCTATAAAAGGGCCAAAGGGTCACTAAAAAAGGACCAAAGGGTCACTATAAAAGGGCCAAAGGGTCACTATAAAAGGGCCAAATGGTCTCTATAAAAGGGCCAAAGGGTCTCTATAAAAGGGCCAAAGGGTCACTAAAAAAGGACCAAAGGGTCACTATAAAAGGGCCAAAGGGTCACTGTAAAAGGGTCAATGTGTGTGTGTGTGTGTGTGTGTGTGTGTGTGTGTGTGTGTGTGTGTGTGTGTGTGTGTGTGTGTGTGTGTGTGTGTGTGTGTGTGTGTGTGTTCATGCATTGCACATAAACAGCAGACTTATGTAATTGCAGTGATTTAAGAAAATCAGTTGCAATTAATTGCAGTTGTTTCTCACACCTTTTAAATCAATTAATCAATCAATGACTTATTTAATGAGGTACACCTGCACAATCAATGACTTATTTAATGAGGTACACCTGCACTATTAATGCCTTATTTAATGAGGTACACCTGCACTATTAATGCCTTATTTAATGAGTTACACCTGCACAATTAATGACTTATTTAATGAGGTACACCTGCACTATTAATGACTTATTTAATGAGGTACACCTGCACAATCAATGACTTATTTAATGAGGTACACCTGCACAATCAATGACTTATTTAATGAGGTACACCTGCACAATCAATGACTTATTTAATGAGGTACACCTGCACAATCAATGACTTATTTAATGAGGTACACCTGCACAATCAATGACTTATTTAATGAGGTACATCTGCACAATCAATGACTTATTTAATGAGGTACACCTGCACAATCAATGACTTATTTAATGAGGTACACCTGCACTATTAATGCCTTATTTAATGAGGTACACCTGCACTATTAATGCCTTATTTAATGAGTTACACCTGCACAATTAATGACTTATTTAATGAGGTACACCTGCACTATTAATGCCTTATTTAATGAGTTACACCTGCACAATTAATGACTTATTTAATGAGGTACATCTGCACAATCAATGACTTATTTAATGAGGTACACCTGCACAATCAATGAATGATTTAATGAGGTACACCTGCACAATCAATGACTTATTTAATGAGGTACACCTGCACAGTCAATGACTTATTTAATGAGGTACACCTGCACAATCAATGACTTATTTAATGAGGTACACCTGCACTATTAATGCCTTATTTAATGAGGTACACCTGCGCTATTAATGACTTATTTAATGAGGTACACCTGCACTATTAATGACTTATTTAATGAGGTACACCTGCACAATCAATGACTTATTTAATGAGGTACACCTGCACAATCAATGACTTATTTAATGAGGTACACCTGCACTATTAATGCCTTATTTAATGAGGTACACCTGCGCTATTAATGACTTATTTAATGAGGTACACCTGCACTATTAATGACTTATTTAATGAGGTACACCTGCACAATCAATGACTTATTTAATGAGGTACACCTGCACAATCAATGACTTATTTAATGAGGTACACCTGCACAATCAATGACTTATTTAATGAGGTACACCTGCACAGTCAATGACTTATTTAATGAGGTACACCTGCACAATCAATGACTTATTTAATGAGGTACACCTGCACTATTAATGCCTTATTTAATGAGGTACACCTGCGCTATTAATGACTTATTTAATGAGGTACACCTGCACTATTAATGACTTATTTAATGAGGTACACCTGCACTATTAATGACTTATTTAATGAGGTACACCTGCACAATCAATGACTTATTTAATGAGGTACACCTGCACTATTAATGACTTATTTAATGAGGTACACCTGCACTATTAATGACTTATTTAATGAGGTACACCTGCACTATTAATGACTTATTTAATGAGGTACACCTGCACAATCAATGACTTATTTAATGAGGTACACCTGCGCTATTAATGACTTATTTAATGAGGTACACCTGCACTATTAATGACTTATTTAATGAGGTACACCTGCACTATTAATGACTTATTTAATGAGGTACACCTGCACAATCAATGACTTATTTAATGAGGTACACCTGCACTATTAATGACTTATTTAATGAGGTACACCTGCACAATCAATTACTTATTTAATGAGGTACACCTGCACTATTAATGACTTATTTAATGAGGTACACCTGCACAATCAATGACTTATTTAATGAGATACACCTGCACAATCAATGACTTATTTAATGAGGTACACCTGCACAATCAATGACTTATTTAATGAGGTACACCTGCACAATCAATGACTTATTTAATGAGGTACACCTGCACAATCAATGAATGATTTAATGAGGTACACCTGCACAATCAATGACTTATTTAATGAGGTACACCTGCACCATTAATGACTTATTTAATGAGGTACACCTGCACAATCAATGAATGATTTAATGAGGTACACCTGCACCATTAATGACTTATTTAATGAGGTACACCTGCACAATCAATGAATGATTTAATGAGGTACACCTGCACAATCAATGACTTATTTAATGAGGTACACCTGCACCATTAATGACTTATTTAATGAGGTACACCTGCACAATCAATGAATGATTTAATGAGGTACACCTGCACCATTAATGACTTATTTATTGAGGTACACCTGCACAATCAATGAATGATTTAATGAGGTACACCTGCACCATTAATGACTTATTTAATGAGGTACACCTGCGCTAACTAATTTGACAGAACACAAGATAATAATTCAGCATTTTACAAAGAAAATAATGTTTAGGTTTTATTGAAAAACTGAAGGTTTTTGACTGCAGGAGTGCAAAACTTCACTGCACCGTACTTTGAGGTGTTGTACTATGCCATACTAATGACATAGTGTGTATGTATATATATATATATATATATATATATATATATATATATATATATATATATATATATATATATATATATATATATATATATATATATATACATACACACTATGTCATTACTATGTCATAGTGTGTATATATCACTATGACAGTGTGTATATATATATATATCAGTGGAGGCTCCTCCATAGAGGTGGAGGAGGCCTGGCCTCCCCAATAATTTGAGAGAAGAGAGAGATTTAAAAAAAACAATAAATATATTTATTTTATTTATTTATTTTAACAAAAAACATATTTTTTATTTTTTATATTCATATTATTTTAGTTTTGTTCATAAATCTAAATGTTCCCATGGCTAAAACCCAATATTGCAATTGTAAAGCAACAGGCCAGATTTCCCTATCAGTTTGTATTAAGGGAGGCCAGGCCTCCCCTAGGAAATTAGCTTCTCATAGAAGTCAATGTAATGCATGCTTTTTCATGCCAATATGTGATTGGCCAGATCACTGAAAATGGGTGGGCAACGGAGGCCTGGCCTCACCATGCATTGTGTCCAGGGCTGAAAGATTGACATTTTGTTCGTCCAATCACATGCTACTGGTTCATTTGGAATCAATCCTTTCCTTTCCTAATCAACACAGAAGCCATTTTGAGAATTCGCCAGCCACTTCAGTCAAACAAACACTCGCCATAGTGGCTACGAGTGTCCTATCAACTTGTGCTTTTCAGGAAATTTAGAGAACACCCCTGGCTATCATCCGTGAAGTTTATAGCTCATATAGCCAAATACTTTTGCTTAAAACGACCTCGGAAATCGGCGAGATTCTGGCGCAATTTAATAGTAAATGAAGCCAGCACCAACCTGTGGAGTGGAGTCCAGGAGAGAGCATGCCGCCCCTCAGCTAAACCAGATGTGAGTTGAACTAATTAGATGTCTCTACCAGTGTTACACCACTAGTTCTCAGTAGTAATAACACTCCATTTTGTCTGTGTTTCTCAGCAGATAAAGCCAACTGGAACCATATTTTTACATATTTTATATTAAATATATTGAATAAAACTACATATGATAAAGAAAGTGTTATCTTATCTTTTTTATATGCTAAACTTGATTAAATTGGTGATTACATGTTGAAGCTGTAGAAGAATGAAAAATGTAAGCTAAACAAAATTGTTTTTAACTACATAATTAAAATTCCTGCCTTTTACACATGTTCACTTGGCGTTTATATAACATCCAAATGTCATTTCTCAGCTTAATTATCAGGCAGGCTCATAGACTTACAGCAATGTAATTTCTTCAGGAAGGCACAAGGCTAAGCTCTGCACAATGAATTGCATCAGCAAGAACTTTCTGACTGTAGCTTACACTCCAAATAGTATGCCTTTGGCCAGCACAAAGACAGATAAGAGAACAGGGAACATTCCATCGCGAGTGAAGTGAGCAAGCGGAAAAAAATGGCCTCCTCAATTCTGGATGTCACCAGCCTCCACTGATATATATATATATATATATATATATGTACAGTATGCGTGTGTGTGTGTGTGTGTGTGTGTGTGTGTGTGTGTGTGTGTGTGTGTGTGTGTGTGTGTGTGTGTGTGTGTGTGTGTGTGTGTGTGTGTGTGTGTGTGTGTGTGTGTGTGTGTGTGCAAGAGTAAAAAGGAGGATTGTGTCAGCTGACATGTGCTTTACCAAGTGTAGAGAAGCATGAAGCACAGCGACGGTGCCGTGTGAAGCGTTACAATATTTACTGCAGGTTACTCACAAGCGACAGATGCTCAGTCCTCTTACTTTCACTTTCTGTACGCGCTCTTTTTTCATGTCATTTCTCCGCTTGTCATCCCTTCCTCTTGCTTCCTTGCTACGTGAGAAAGTGTTCTTTCCCCCCCGCCCCCCCAGAGGCATTGTGGGTAAGTCTGGCTGTGTGCCACACATGAAACTCTATCCTCTGTCAGCTCCTGAATTATTCACTTTGTTTTCGCCCGCTCGTTGTGCATAAGATGAGGTGCAGAAGCATGGTGGTGGTGGTGGTGGTGGGGGGTGCAGGCAGATCTGAGCTGAGCACATATGAGGCGCTAGCTGCTACTGGACCAGATGCTCCTTGTCAAGGAATGTCAACTGCAGCGGTCGTCGTTAGCGATGATTAGTGACGTGTGTGGCGGATCTTTTCTTTTTACTACTCTACTACACCTTTGAAAGTGCATTTGAAATGAGGTGGAACAAAATAATCAGTTTAATGTCCAACAGAAAAATACTTAAACTGTTCCTTAGAAGTGTGTTTTATCTGATGACTCGGTGGAAGCAAGTAACTCATAAATAGTTGAATAATGTTACTTGTTCATGCAAGGATGCCCTTCAACCACAAATATGATATTATTATGATAGAGTGGTTAACAAAATAAAAGTTGAAGATCATTTGATGCTCCTACTGAGACGGGACTATCTGACACTTCAGTGCACATTCAGACTTTGCCCAAGTACTACTTGGAGTGTTTGAATGATAAGACTAGATCTGAGATTGTTCACATCTAGTTTTAGACTAGATGTGACCAATCTAAGTCTAAGACTGGATCTGAGATTGGTCACATCTAGTCTTAGACTGGTCACATCTAGTTTTAGATTTATATGTTACCAATCTAAGTCTAAGACTGAATGTGACCAATCTAAGTCTAAGACTAAATGTGACCAATCTAAGTCTAAGACTAGATGTGACCAATCTAAGCCTAAAACTAGATGTGACCAATCTAAATCCAAGACTAGATCTGAGATTGTTCACATCTAGTTTTAGGCTTGGATTGGTCACATCTAGTCTAAGACTAAATTGGTCACATCTAGTCTTAGACTGGTCACATCTAGTTTTAGACTTAGATGTGACCAATCTAAGTCTAAGACTAAATGTGACCACTATAAGTCTAAGACTAAATGTGACCAATTTAGTTTTAGACTAGATGTGACCAATCTAAGTCTAAGACTGGATCTGAGATTGGTCACATCTAGTCTTAGACTGGTCACATCTAGTTTTAGACTTAGATGTGACCAATCTAAGTCTAAGTCTAAGACTAGATGGGACCAATCTAAGTCCAAGACTAGATGTGACCAAGCTAAATCTAAGACTAGATCTGAGATTGTTCACATCTAGTTTTACACTTAGATGTGACCAATCTAAGTTTAAGACTGGATCTGAGATTGGTCACATCTAGTCTTAGACTGGTCACATCTAGTTTTGGACTTAGATGTGACCAATCTAAGTCTAAGACTAAATGTGACCAATCTAAGTCTAAGACTAAATGTGACCAATTTAGTCTTAGACTAGATGTGACCAATCTAAGTCTAAGTCTAGATGTGACCAATCTAAATCTAAGACTAGATATGAAAATTGTTCACATCTAGTTTTACACTTAGATGTAACCAATCTTAGATGTGACCAATTTAAGTCTCGGAACTATCTCAGATCTAGTCTTAGATTTGGATTGGTCACATCTAGTCTTAGACTTAGATTGGTCACATCTAGTCTTAGACTTAGACTTAGATTGGTCACATCTAAGTCTAAAACTAGATGTGACCAGTCTAAGACTAGATGTGACCAATCTCAGATGCAGTCTTAGACTTAGATTCGTCACATCTAGTCTTAGACTGGTCACATCTAGTTTTAGACTTAGATGTGACCGATCTAAGTCTAAGTCTAAGACTACATGTGACCAATCTAAGCCTAAGACCAGATGTGACCAAACTAATTCTAAGACTAGATCTGAGATTGTTCACATCTAGTTTTACACTTAGATGTGACCAATCTAAGTCAAGGACTGGATCTGAGATTGGTCACATCTAGTCTTAGACTGGTAACATCTAGTTTTACACTTAGATGTGACCAATCTAAGTCTAAGATTAAATGTGACCAATTTAGTTTTAGACTAGATGTGACCAATCTAAGCCTGAGACTAGATGTGATCAAGCTAAATCTAGGGCTAGATCTGATATTGTTCACATCTAGTTTATACTTAGATGTGACCAATCTAAGTCTAAGACTGGATCTGAGATTGGTCACATCTAGTCTTAGACTGGTCACATCTAGTTTTAGACTTAGATGTGACCAATCTAAGTCTAAGACTAAATGTGACCAATTTAGTCTTAGACTACATGTGACCAATCTAAGCCTAAAACTACATGTGACCAATCTAAATCCAAGACTAGATCTGAGATTGTTCACATCTAGTTTTACACTTAGATGTGACCAATCTAAGTCTAAGACTGGATCTGAGATTGCTCACATCTAGTCTTAGACTGGTCACATCTAGTTTTAGACATAGATGTGACCAATCTAAGTCTAAGATTAAATGTGACCAATCTAAGTCTAAGACTAAATGTGACCAATTTAGTCTTAGACTACATGTGACCAATCTAAATCTAAGACAAGATGTGACCAATCTAAATCTAAGACTAGATCTGAGCTTGTTCACATCTAGTTTTACACTTAAATGTGACCAATCTTAGATGTGACCGATCTAAGTCTCGGAACTATCTCAGATCTAGTCTTGGATTTAGATTGGTCACATCTAGTCTTAGACTTAGATTGGTCACATCTAGTCTTAGACTTAAACTTAGATTGGTCACATCTAAGTCTAAAACTAGATGTGACCAATCTCAGATGCAGTCTTAGACTTAGATTGGTCACATCTAGTCTTAGACTGGTCACATCTGGTTTTAGACTTAGATGTGACCGATCTAAGTCTAAGTCTAAGACTAGATGTGACCAATCTAAGTCTAAGACTAGATGTGACCAATCTAAGTCTAAGACTAGATCTGAGATAGTTCACATCTAGTTTTACACTTAGATGTGACCAATCTAAGTCTAAGACTGGATCTGAGATTGGTCACATCTAGTCTTAGACTGGTCACATCTAGTTTTACACTTAGATGTGACCAATCTAAGTCTAAGACTAAATGTGACCAATCTAAGTCCAAGACTAGATCTGAGATTGGTCACATCTAGTCTTAGACTTAGATGTGACCAATCGAAGTCTAAGACTAGATCTGAGATTGGTCACATCTAGTCTTAGACTTAGATGTGACCAATCGAAGTCTAAGACTAGATCTGAGATTGGTCACATCTAGTCTTAGACTTAGATTGGTCACATCTAAGTCTAAAACTAGATGTGACCAATCTCAGATGCAGTCTTAGACTTAGATTGGTCACATCTAGTCTTAGACTGGTCACATCTAGTTTTAGACTTAGATGTGACCGATCTAAGTCTAAGTCTAAGACTAGATGTGACCAATCTAAGTCTAAGACTAGATGTGACCAATCTAAGTCCAAGACTAGATCTGAGATAGTTCACATCTAGTTTTACACTTAGATGTGACCAATCTAAGTCTAAGACTGGATCTGAGATTGGTCACATCTAGTCTTAGACTGGTCACATCTAGTTTTACACTTAGATGTGACCAATCTAAGTCTAAGACTAAATGTGACCAATTTAGTCTTAGACATAGATTGGTCACATCTAAGTCCAAGACTTGTGACCAATCTAAGTCTAAAACGAGATCTGAAATTGGTCACATCTAGTCTTAAACTTAGATGGGTCACATCTAGTCTTAGACTTATATGTTTTGCTATGTCGCTAAGCCGCTAAGGAAGTAAGGGGATGGTGCAAGCTACGAAAGCTTCTGAGAGACGAAAAGTAAGCCGGACCAGGAGGAGAAAAAAATACAAATGTTAAACCCTGTGCCACAAAAAACTTGAATATATGGATACAATTTGATATATATAGCCCAGGCCTACTTTGCAACGTGGTTCAAATAATTGCTATAAGTCTTGCAGGTGCAAATTCCCGCCCTTAAAAACCCCAATGCTTGACTTTTCTAGTACAGGAAAACAAACCTTGATTACGTGCTGAATAGGAATATTATGCTTTGGTTCCTTAAGTGAGTAAAAAGCATGTCAGTTTGGGAGGTCTTGGTATGACCCACCTGTGTCAATGACCCACCACACCTGCATCATTTCATGTCTCGCGAGGAGCTAAGTGGCGCTACCTCAGGTGAAGCACCTCATTAGCATCTTTCAACATTTGCTCAATGAACGCTCCTCGTCTGTGCACGCCCCTCGTTAGCCAGCAAACCGGATTGTGTTGGCTCACATTTCACGTTGAATACCATTCCTTTTTAATCGCTGCAGATCCTGTTTATTCACACGGAGACAGCCAAGGGCACAGCTGGCAATCAAGTTCACTTGTGGAGTTTGTGTGCGGGTCAGAAGAACCATCAGTGACTCACAGCCAATCACAGCCGGGCTTTTTTGGTGTCGATTCGCACTTATTTGTTTGGAATCGGTCTGTTTTAAATTGCACGTATGAAAATAAAGTAATTTCCTGAGATTAGTTCCAAAGACCATGCCTGAAATAAATAAATACCAGTTTGAATGTGAATTGATTATGAAATAAACATGTGTGTCGGAAAGTATTCACGTGTGCCAATAGATATTCACAGCCGAGGGCTGAGTGCGTGGTAAAACTAACCCCAAATGGTGTGAAATGTCAAAGACAGCAAGAAGAACCTCCAAACTAGCACACAGCAGCCTCTACGCTAACCACCGCAGAAACAGCACAACACGTACCACAAGACGGCGCTTCTTTCTGAATGGGAGACCAGGGAGTCAACAAGGAGAAGAACCAAAGATGTAGCGTCTCATAGCAAGTGAAGGTAAGACCCCAGCGTAAGAAGGCAAAGAGGTAATAGGATTATTACGGCTGACCATGTGGCCTTCTTGCTAAACACAGCACTATGAATAGACAAGGTGCAGGCTAATGCTGTTATTTGCTGATTGTATCAATGTCTAGCCTTTCCCTGAAGCATACCGTCAACACAAACAAGTGACTGGAATGGCTGAAGACCAATGTGAAGCCTTCAACTGGCTACTCGCCCCTGGTAGAGGTAGACTTGAGTTCCAGGTAGTCACTGCAGACTAAGATGAAGAGACTAAAAAGAGACAAACTGAGAATGACACATACTAACACCATGATGAGAGACTCTCATAGTGTCCTACTTGAAGTCTGTCGGTGACTGAGAAGACCTGATTATGACCGTAGATGGAAGCCTGAAAGAGTGGCAATGAAAATCAGAGAGTAAAACTGAGAGTGACAGAAAGTCAGAGATCGGGAGTGAAAAAAGCAAGAACAGGAGGGGGAAAAAAATGCTGGAGACTGAGACAAACCGAGAATGGGAGACGGTGAGAAAGATCGATTATGAGACAGAGACTGAGACTGACCATGACAGACTGATATTATGAGACAGAGACTGACCATGACAGACTGATATTATGAGACAGAGACTGACCATGACAGTGTTATATTATGATACAGAGACTGTAAAGACTGAGATTGACCATGACAGAGTAAGACTGACCATGACAGACTGATATTATGAGACAGAGACTGACCATGACAGACTGATATTATGAGACAGAGACTGACCATGACAGACTGATATTATGAGACAGAGACTGACCATGACAGTGTTATATTATGATACAGAGACTGTAAAGACTGAGATTGACCATGACAGAATAAGACTGACCATGACAGACTGATAATATGAGACAGAGACTGACCATGACAGACTGATATTATGAGACAGAGACTGACCATGACAGTGTTATATTATGATACAGAGACTGTAAAGACTGAGATTGACCATGACAGAGTAAGACTGACCATGACAGACTGATATTATGAGACTGAGAATGGGAGAATGAAAATGAGTGTGTAAGACTCAGACTGACGGAAAGCCTGAGACAAAGATTGAAAATGAGAGGACAGAAAGAAGATTAAAACTGACTGAGAATGAGACAGACAGACAGAGTGATTGGGAAACTGAGAATGGCTGATTATGAGATAGAAACTCATCCAAAGGAATTGGATCGGACATGGCTTGAAGGTAAATACATGATTTAGTTATCTATAAAAAGTGCAAACAAAAGGCGCGCACAAGGTGGGGAACAAACTTGGCTATGAAAACAAAGACTAGCACAAAGGCAAAACTATGGACATGAAACAAAAAACACTTACAGTGACCAGAAAGAACAGCATGAACTATGATATCAAGGGTAACATGAGTAGCATGGGTAGTAGAGGTAATGTCGCCAGGCTGAATACCTGGCAACTATCGGCTTAAATAGTCTCTTCATTAGGGACAACAGGTGCGTGAGTCCAAAACGTGAAACAGGTGAAAACTAATGGTCGTCATGGTGACAAAGCAAGGGAGTGAAAACAGGAACTAAAAAGAGTTCAAAAACCAAACAGAACAAAGCCAAACATAAACATGATCAAAAGACATGACAGAAACAAATTTTATTCCATTTTGGAAGAAGGCCATAACATGGGAAAATGTGGAAAAAGTGAAGCGCTGTGAATATTTTCCAGATGCTGTGTGAATCCAAAGAACCCAGACCAGTGTAGTAGAATTTCTGACCTTTTGAGCTATATTTCGTGTCTGTCAAGAATGTCTGCTCGTTTCATTTATTTTCTATTCTAAACCATTGAAGGACCAAATGTAGGCCAAAGTTGAATATGGAGTCGCTCTGACCATTCTACAAAATGTTTTGATTGTCTAAGTATGACTAAGGGATTCAAGGATGTTGCAGAACAAACAGGTCAAAAACATCAGGACCTTGACGCATGAGGGAAACAGATAAAATGGCCAAGTGACAAGGGCTGGGGGTGATTGCTTGATTCTTGTGTCCTCCGGAGGATGTTTGTTTGTCTGCATGGGCAGCTCAATCCAACTCTGTACTTTTGACTATGGGTAAATAAACATTTTGTACTAAACTCACTTTTGTTGCTGTTTAAGCTTCGGACAGTCCACTACACCAGGAAGGGAAGAACTTCTGCCAACCCACTCTTCAAGGGACAACTTGTGGTAACCTTACACGAAAAGACAAGCTACAGTCGCTTAAAACGGAAAAAAACTTAACTAAAGAGTCATGGCCATGGTAGTTGCACCATGGGAAAATCCACTTCTGGAGGATCCAGTAGAAGTACGCTCTGACGTCATCTAACTAATCTTTGTGACAAAGGTTAGTTATTCTTGCAAAGAGGAAAAGGGTGATGACCACCATAGACTTGACCTGTTTGCAGCATAACTTGGCCTGAAATGAATTTTTTGCCTACTGAAATGATTTTTTGAAATTCAAACGGGGATAGCAGATCCATTCTATGTGTTATACTTGATCATTTCGCGATATTGCCATATTTTTGCTGAAAGGATTTAGTAGAGAACATCGACGATAAAGTTCGCAACTTTTGGTCGCTGATAAAAAAAGCCTTGCCTGTACCGGAAGTAGCGTGACGTCACAGGTTGAAAGGCTCCTCACATTTCCCCATTGTTTACACCAGCAGCGAGAGCGATTCGGACCGAGAAAGTGACGATTACCCCATTAATTTGAGCGAGGATGAAAGATTCGTGGATGAGGAACGTGAGAGTGAAGGACTAGAGTGCAGTGCAGGACGTATCTTTTTTCGCTCTGACCGTAACTTAGGTACAAGCTGGCTCATTGGATTCCACACTTTCTCCTTTTTCTATTGTGGATCACAGATTTGTATTTTAAACCACCTCGGATACTATATCCTCTTGAAAATGAGAGTCGAGAACGCGAAATGGACATTCACAGTGACTTTTATCTCCACGACAATACATCGGTGAAGCACTTTAGCTACGGAGCTAACGTGATAGCATCGTGCTTAAATGCAGATAGAAACAAAAGAAATAAGCCCCTGACTGGAAGGATAGACAGAAGATCAACAATACTACTATCAGGAGACACCGAACCAAACACTGGACCTGTAACTACACGGTTAATGCTGTGCCGCCTGTCGAAGCCTAGCAATGCTGTTGCTAACGACGCCATTGAAGCTAACTTAGCTACGGGACCTCGTCAGCGCTATGGTAAAAACATTAGCGCTCCACCTACGCCAGCCCTCATCTGCTCATCAACACCCGTGCTCACCTGCGTTCCAGCGATCGACGGCGCGATGAAGGACATCACCCGATCATCGATGCGGTCGGCGGCTAGCGTCGGATAGCGCGTCTGCTATCCAACTCAGTCCTCCTGGTTGTGTTGCTGCAGCCAGCCGCTAATACACCGATCCCACCTACAGCTTTCTTCTTTGCAGTCTCCATTGTTCATTAAACAAATTGCAAAAGATTCACCAACACAGATGTCCAGAATACTGTGGAATTTTGCGATGAAAACAGAGCTTTTTGTATTGTGATACAATGTGTCCGAATACTTCCGTTTCAACCATTGATGTCACGCGCATACGTCATCATACATAGACGTTTTCAAGCGGAAGTTTAGCGGGAAATTTAAAATGTCACTTTATAAGTTAACCCGGCCGTATTGGCATGTGTTGCAATGTTAAGATTTCATCATTGATATATAAACTATCAGACTGCGTGGTCGGTAGTAGTGGCTTTCAGTAGGCCTTTAAAGACACATTGGAAACTAAAATGTAAGCTTTCAAGACAAAAAGGTAATGTTGTGTGAACAAGTTAAAATATAGCGTGTTTTAAAGGCCTACTGAAAGCCACTACTACCGACCACGCAGTCTGATAGTTTATATATCAATGATGAAATCTTAACATTGCAACACATGCCAATACGGCCGGGTTAACTTATAAAGTGCAATTTTAAATTTCCCGTTAAACTTCCGGTTGAAAACGTCTATGTATGATGACGTTTGCGCGTGACGTCACGACGGCAACGGAAGTATTCGTACCCAATGTGTCACCATACAAACTGCTCTGTTTTCATCGAACAATTCCACAGTATTCTGGACATCTGTGTTGGTGAATCTTTTGCAATTTGTTTAATGAACAATGGAGACTGCAAAGAAGAAAGCTGTAGGTGGGATCGGTGTATTAGCGGCTGGCAGTAGCAACACAACAAGGAGTACTTACTTGGTGGCTAGCCGACGCTAGCCACCAACCGCATCTGTGATCGGGTGAAGTCCTTCGCCGCGCCGTCGATTGCTGGAACGCAGGTGAGCACGGGTGTTGATGAGCAGATGAGGGCTGGCTGGCGTAGGTGGAGCGCTAATGTTTTTATCATTGCTCTGTGAGGTCCGGTTGCTAAGTTGCTAAGTTAGCTTCAGCGTCGTTAGCAACAGCAATGTTAAGCTTTGCCAGGCTGAGAATTATTAACCGTGTAGTTACATGTACATGGTTTAATAGTATTGTTGATCTTCTGTCTATCCTTCCAGTCAGGGATTTATTTGTTTTGTTTCTATCTGCATTTGAGCCAGATGCTATCACGTTAGCTCAGTAGCTGAAGAGCTTCGCCGATGTATTGTCGTGGAGATAAAAGTCACTGTGAATGTCCATTTCGCGTTCTCGACTCTCATTTTCAAGATATAGTATCCGAGGTGGTTTAAAATACAAATCCGTGATCCACAATAGAAAAAGGAGAGTGTGGAATCCAATGAGACCTTGTACCTAAGTTACGGTCAGAGCGAAAAAAGATACACCCTGCACTGCCTCTCTAGTTCTTCACTCTAACGTTCCTCATCCACAAATCTTTCATCCTCGCTCAAATTAATGGGGTAATCGTCGCTTTCTCAGTCCGAATCTCTCTCGCTCCATTGTAAACAACGGGGAATTGTGAAGAATCCTTCCTCCTGTGACATCACGCTACTTCCGGTACAGGCAAGGCTTTTTTTTTTATCAGCGACCAAAAGTTGCAAACTTTATCGTCGTTGTTCTCTACTAAATCCTTTCAGCAAAAATAAGGCAATATCGCGAAATGATCAAGTATGACACATAGAATGGATCTGCTATCCCCGTTTAAATAAAAAAATGTCATTTCAGTAGGCCTTTAACAGCACATTGCACTCAAAACTACTTTTGTTCTTGAAATAGATGGATATTAGCTTAGCATGTCTGGACCTATAGTGGCCCTCGCATCCTTTTATTCTGTTATAACATGTGTCCTCTGCAGTGGACATTTTTCATCCGCATAACAGGTCTACTTTTTTGTGTAACTCTGACAAAATGAATACAAAACAAATGTCCACTGTGGAGGACGCTGCTTCTGGAAAAGGTGCAGCCACGTGATGTCTTGGCTCATTCAGCTTCCCGCCCTATCTTGTTGGCGTAACAAATGTCCTCTGATGGCCGTCCATTTCTCCTGATGGCCTTGGATCAAACGTGACCGACACTCTGCCGCTGCAAAATAAAACATTGATCCCTCGCAGCGCCTTTAAAAGTTGCACTAAAGCCGTTTACGAGCCACATGAAAGGGTGGCGCTGAGCTGCAAAAGCACACAAACACATCCACCTGTCATTTTTACAA
>NC_084733.1:7747664-7766170 GCF_033978785.1 Entelurus aequoreus | reverse complement strand
CTTTTTGCAGCGTGCCTGTTGCATACAGCAAACAATGAAGCCAGACAGAGTGTGGCGAGCAACGTGAATAAATACCTCTCTGATTAGTGCCCGGCAGCAGGTGAACGTGCCGACCACTAACCAGAGGCAGGTGAAACCAGTCAGTACTCATGTAGACCAAAACAAACCCAGGAGTGCACAAAACAGGAACTAAGGGAGTCCAAAACGAACAGAACATGACTAAACAAAACATGATCCGGGCCACGGATCCTGACACCCTAAATATAAACATGTTTTTCTTCAAAAGTAAGGCAAATACAACATTGTTGACATTATTTGTTCAGGTACTGTTTGACTTTCGCTTGCCATTTGAACGTCAGTTGAACTATTTCTATTCTGAAGCCGAGAAAAACAAGTACAATCCAAACCACCTTACATCCGTTTCGTAGCAGTCCACATGAAATGTTTCTCTATTTCTACTTCTCATGCTTTCCTTTACAAAGTAGCCTTACTCAGAAATGCTACACTCCCCAGTTTTAGACAGAGCCCTACTTTTTCTATGCTCTACTTTTCATATATGTTGGACTTTAACGCAAATGGTGTGTTGCCCCCGGTTTTTATATATTGTCTTGTTTATCGTTCGGCCAAACGTTACAAAATACTCCTTTTGCCCGCCTGCCATTCCGCAGAATAAAGTTCCCAAACCAAAAAAAACCCACAATGTGGTGACTGCTGAGTCTCTGGGATTCTTTGCTTTTTTTGGAGCCAAAGAAAGTACCGTATTTTTCGGACTATAAGTCGCGTTTTTTTTTCATAGTTTGGCCGGGGGTGCGACTTATACTCAGGAGCGACTTATGTGTGAAATATCAACACATTAGCGTAAAACATCAAATAATATTATTTAGCTCATTCCCGTAAGAGACTAGACCAGGGGTCGGCAACCCGCGGCTCCAGAGCCGCATGCGGCTCCTTGACCACTCTGATGCGGCTCAGCTACATACATGCCGACCCAGGAGATTTATGGATCTCAGTGTCCCTCATAGATTACTCCCAGGGAAAAAATAATCCTATTTACACTCTAATTACTAAATAAAGGGCGTGCCCTAATTGCACTGCAGTAATTGTCCTCTATAGCATTTACATACAGCGTGCCAGTCCAGCCAAATGTTGCATGTGTTATTACTTGCACACACAGGAGACAGCAAAGCATACTTAGTCATCAGCCACACAGCTTACACTGACGGTAGCCGTATCAAACAACTTCAACATTGTTACGTTACAAATATGCGCCACACTGTTAACCCACACCAAAAAAGAATGAAAAACACATTTCTGGAGAACATCCCACCGTAACACAACATAAACACAACACAACCATTACCCAGAATCCTATGCAGCCCTAACTCTTCCGGTCTACATTATACACCCCCGCTACCACCAAATCCCCCCACAACATCAACCCCCCCCCCCCTCTCCGTGCGTTGTTGAGCGGAAGAGTTAGGGCTGCATGGGATTCTGGGTATTGGTACCGTCAGTGTAAGATGTGTGGCTGCTGAGTTAGTACGCCTTGCTGTCACTTACGTGAGCAAGCTGAAACTGCATTCTACGTGTGGTCGAGCAGGTACACTGTTAGGGCAGACTGTAGAGGGCGCCAAATGCAGTGTCATCACGCTCTGATATTCGGGAGTCTCCCGGGAAAAATGAGAGGGTTGGCAAGTATGACGCTATCAAGCGCCATTCATTCAAAACTCGCGGGCTGCACTAACATCAAATTTCCACATTAAAGTGCGTGCCGGTGCGTGTGTCGGAGGCCCCTAGTTAACATAGCACAAAGCGTTTAAGCTTTGTATGCGGTGTTTTTCATTTTAAATTTTTTTTTGTGGCTCCCATTGTTTCTTTAATTTGTGAAACTTGCCAAAATGGCTCTTTGAGTGGTAAAGGTTGCCGACCCCTGGACTAGACGTATAAGATTTCATGGGATTTAGCGATTAGGAGTGACAGATTGTTTGGTAAACGTATAGCATGTTCTATATGTTATAGTTATTTGAATGACTCTTACCATAATATGTTACGTTAACATACCAGGCACCTTCTCAGTTGGTTATTTATGCCTCATATAACGTACACTTATTCAGCCTGTTGTTCACTATTCTTTATTTATTTTTAATTGCCTTTCAAATGTCTATTCTTGGTGTTGGCTTTTATCAAATACATTTCCCCCCAAAATGCGACTTATACTCCAGTGCGACTTATATATGTTTTTTTCCTTCTTTATTATGCATTTTCGGCCGGTGCGACTTATACTCCGGAGCGCCTTATACTCCGAAAAATACGGTACATGCAACAAGTTTGGACACACCTTCTCATTCAATGTGTTTTGTGTATTTACATAGTCACATCAAGACTCTGAATGAACACATGTGGAGTTATGAACTTAACAAAAACTTAGTTTCTTCAAATAGCCACCCTTTGCTCTGATTACACTCTTGGCATTCTCTCCCTGAGCTTCAAGCGCACCTGTGAAGTGAAAACCATTCCAGGTGACTACCTCTTGAAGCTCATGGAGAGAATGCCAGGAGTGTGCAAAAAAGTAATCAAAGCAAAAGATGGTTATTTTGAATAAATATAAAACATGTTTTCATTTATTTCACCTTTTTTTTGTTAAGTACATTAACTCCACATGTGTTCATTCATAGTTTTGATGTGACAATCTACAATGTAAATAGTCATGAGAATAAACATTGAATGAGGAGAAGGTGTGTCCAAACTTTTGGCCTGTACTGTTTGTCAACATAATCCTGCATGCATGTTCCAATAAACTCAACTAAGAAATAAAGTTGGGAGTGCCAGCACTTTGATAAAGAAGATGAGAAACACTATTGAATAACTGGTAACAAAGTACAAAGTCTGTGTGTCTTTCCCCTCCACTCCTTCCTCTACGCCGGTGGTTCTTAACCTGGGTTCGATGGAACCCTAGGGGTTCGGTGAGTCGGGCTCAGGGGTTCGGCGGAGGTCAAGACACACCCGACTCATCGTGTAAATACAAACTTCTCCCTAACGGCGTATTACGGATACGGCAACAGCTGACTGGTTTGCAGGTGTGTAATTTGTTGTGAGTTTATGCACTGTGTTGGTTTTGTTGTTTGAACAAGGTGATGTTCATTCACGGTTCATTTTATGCACCAGTAAAAAAACATGGTAACACTTTAGTATGGGCAACATATTCACCATTAATTAGTGTTTGTTAACATGAAATTAGTAACATATTGGCTCTTAACTAGTCATTATTAAGTACTTATTAATGACTTATTCGGCATGGCCATATTATAACCTAACCCTCTAACCCTGGCCCTAACCCTCTAACCCTAACCCTAACCAAATAACTCTAAATTAAGTCTTTGTTACTTAGAATATGTTCCCCTAGTGTCCAAATAACTCTAAATTAAGTCTTTATTACTTAGAATATGTTACCCTAGTGTCCAAATAACTCTAAATTAAATCTTTATTACTTAGAATATGTTACCCTAGTGTGCAAATAACTCTAAATTAAGTCTTTATCACTGAGAATATGTTACCCTAGTGTCCAAATAACTCTAAATTAAGTCTTTATTACTGAGAATATGTTACCCTAGTGTCCAAATAACTCTAAATTAATCTTATTACTTAGAATATGTTCCCCTAGTGTCCAAATAACTCTAAATTAAGTCTTTATTACTTAGAATATGTTACCCTAGTGTCCAAATAACTCCAAATTAAGTCTTTATTACTTAGAATATGTTCCCCTAGTGTCCAAATAACTCTAAATTAAGTCTTTATTACTTAGAATATGTTCCCCTAGTGTCCAAATAACTCTAAATTAAGTCTTTATTACTTAGAATATGTTGCCCTAGTGTGCAAATAACTCTAAATTAAGTCTTTATTACTTAGAATATGTTCCCCTAGTGTCCAAATAACTCTAAATTAAGTCTTTATTACTTAGAATATGTTACCCTAGTGTGCAAATAACTCTAAATTAAGTCTTTATTACTTAGAATATGTTACCCTAGTCTCCAAATAACTCTAAATTAAGTCTTTATTACTTAGAATATGTTACCCTAGTGTCCAAATAACTCCAAATTAAGTCTTTATTACTTAGAATATGATCCCCTAGTCTCCAAATAACTCTAAATTAAGTCTTTATTACTTAAAATATGTTCCCCATACTAAAGTGTTACCAAAAACATATAACTTTGTCTTGAATTTTAAAAAAAAATCATTTTATTTTTTGCTAAAGAAGGGTTCGGTGAATGCGCATATGAAACTGGTGGGGTTCGGTACCTCCAACAAGGTTAAGAACCACTGGTCTACGCCAACAAGAATCTTTCATGAAGTTAAAAGTGACGTTAAACCTTCATGTATTCATCATTTATGTCTTTCACATTATTTTCTGCGAGTAAACTTTCATTATTTTCTACAAATGTCATATTTTTCGACAGATGAATTGAATCATTGGAAAAAAGGCTCGGGTTTTCGTACACATCAGTTTTCATGGGACCTTGTGGAACAGATGACTGATGAAGACCGACTATATTGACTTGGTGGCTATGTGATAAACATGAACAATGGTATGGCCCAGTGGTCTTATGTGTCGCATGCCAAGGAACAAATGATCACGATCACCATGCTGCAAGGATTCGTGTTTGAATGTCAGAGAGTCTCTACCTGCCCAGGTATGACACACAAATGCTACCTTCTGTTCGCAAAACTTAACAACCTGGGGCCGTACTTATCAAGCTTCTTAGAATGACTCCTAAGAAGTCTGCTAAGAGTTGACTTAAGAGTAAATAAATTCTTCGCTGAAAGCTGCACTTAAAAGTTAGTTATCAAGCGTCTTACTCACACTTTCAGCGAAGTGTAGGACTGAATCTTAAGTGTCACACTCAGAGCTGAATTACGACATTACTATGTGCCGTAAACGCAATTTTAGGTGACGTCATTTCTGTGTCCATAGAAATGACCAATCACGGAAGGGAATCCGTTGTCTAAGAATAAAGAAATATCTTGGAAATATTTAAGTGGACAATGGGAGTGTATATTTTGACAATAAACTACAAAATAATACAAAACAAACTAGTCCCCGCCGGCACTCACGCTACCGCTCCCTCTCTTCTATCGCCCACACACTCACTGACGTCACTCACCTCACGGCCACACACATACGCTACTGTCATAACATTTTCTTTCCAATTCATTAATTAGGCAACTAATTTGAAACTGGTGTGGGTGGCTCTATATATACTAGCCCACTGCAGACACATGCAGAAATCAACATGGAATCGAAAAGTATTAAATCTGTGACAAAAATAATACCCGCTCTGTCTAAACGATACCGTTTGATCAGCTGCTCGTCATCAAAAAAAAACAAAAACATTGTTCCGTTCCCTGAACGTTCGCGCACGTCTCTCTCGCCTCAGTGCCATCCCCTGCTGGCAACTCCTAACCACTTAAGACACCTCTGAAGGTCTCTTAAATATCGTGGAGAGTAGGAGTGATTCTTAGACTTAAGAACGTTGATAAAAAGCTTTTATTCTTAAGTTTGAGAGTAGGACTAAATTTCGCAAATTCTCAGGACTTAAGTGTAAAATGGCACTCTAAGAAGCTTGATAAGTACGGCCCCTGGTGTTTGTTTCTGGGACTGTGGTTAAAACCAGGACGAAAGAGGCCAATGCACACCAATCTCTCCCACAAATGGTTCAACCGTGGTGCACTTTTACAACTCAGCCCTCCAGTTTTCCTTTAACCCAGCAGGCACAAGACATTGAAACAACCTTGTCGAGTGAGGTCCTCACCTTCAGCAACTCAAACATAACGTGGGAACAACATTTTGACAACTTTTAATCAATGTTGGGTTGTGACCAATGTTCCCTCTAATTGTTCATGTGTGTGAGCAACTCATCGCAGGGCCAACACAGATAGACAGACGACATTCTCTTATTATTATAATGGAATGACAGCAGTCATTTCCATTTATAAAATAAGTGTTTAGGCCCACTTACAATGACAATAACAAAATATATTGTTTTTCTGGGTGGAGGTCCTGCTTTGGAAACAATGTGTACCCCTTTCAGACATTGCATTTAGTTCCCATTGAAACATTCACATGTTGCACAATGAGATGTAAGCTGGGGATCATGTGTACATTCCTGCAACTTCCTGTTTGTAAAACATATATTTTTATTAGTATTTATTTAAAGGCCTACTGAAATGAATTTTTTTTTTTATTCAAACGGGGATAGCAGATCCATTTTATGTGTCATACTTGATCATTTCGCGATATTGCCGTATTTTTGCTGAAAGGATTTAGTAGAGAACATCGACGATAAAGTTCGCAACTTTTGGTCGCTGATAAAAAAAAAAAGCCTTGCCTGTACCGGAAGTAGCGTGACGTCACAGGTTGAAAGGCTCCTCACATTTCCCCGTTGTTTACACCAGCAGCGAGAGCGATTCGGACCGAAAAAGCGACGATTACACCATTAATTTGAGCCAGGATGAAAGATTTGTGGATGAGGAACGTGAGAGTGAAGGACTAGAGTGCAGTGCAGGACGCATCTTTTTTCGCTCTGACCATAACTTAGGTACAAGGTGGCTCATTGGATTCCACACCCTCTCGTTTTTCTATTGTGGATCACGGATTTGTATTTTAAACCACCTCGGATACTATTTCCTCTTGAAAATGAGAGTCGAGAACGCAAAATGGACATTCACAGTGACTTTTATCTCCACGACAATACATCGGCGAAGCACTTTATCTACGGCGCTAACGTGATAGCATCGTGCTTAACTGCATATAGAAACAAAATAAATAAACCCCTGACTGGAAGGATGGACAGAAAATCAACAATACTATTAAACCATGGACATGTAACTACACGGTTAATGCTTTCCAGCCTGTAGAAGCTTAACAATGCTGTTGCTAACGACGCCATTGAAGCTAACTTAGCAACGGGACCTCACAGAGCTATGCTAAAAACATTAGCTATCCACCTACGCCAGCCAGCCCTCATCTGCTCATCAACACCCGTGCTCACCTGCGTTCCAGCGATCGACGGAGCGACGAAGGACTTCACCCGATCATAAATGCGGTCGGCGGCTAGCGTCGGATAGCGCGCCTGCTATCCAAGTCAAAGTCCTCCTGGTTGTGTTGCTGCAGCCAGCCGCTAATACACCGATCCCACCTACAGCTTTCTTCTTTGCAGTCTTCATTGTTCATTAAACAAATTGCAAAATATTCACCAACACAGATGTCCAGAATACTGTGGAATTTTGCGATGAAAACAGAGCTTTTTGTATTGGATTCAATGGTGTCCGAATACTTCCGTTTTATAGATGTTTTCAACCGGAAGTTTAGCGGGAAATTTATAACACATGTGTTGCAATGTTAAGATTTCATCATTGATGTATAAACTATCAGACTGCGTGGTCGCTAGTAGTGGCTTTCAGTAGGCCTTTAATATACTAACAGCATTTAATGATTAATATGTATGAATTAAGATTCCTAATAAATGACACATCGAGAGGAGCCAGATGAGGTGGTTCGGGCATCTGGTCAGGATGCCACCCGAACGCCTCCCTAGGGAGGTGTTTAGGGCACGTCCGACCGGTAGGAGGCCACGGGGAAGACCCAGGACACGTTGGGAAGACTATGTCTCCCGGCTGGCCTGGGAACGCCTCGGGATCCCCCGGGAGGAGCTGGACGAAGTGGCTGGGGAGAGGGAAGTCTGGGCTTCCCTGCTTAAGCTGCTGCCCCCGCGACCCGACCTCGGATAAGCGGAAGAAGATGGATGGATGGATGGAATAAATGACACTAGAATAAACACACATTTGATTGGTAAATCATAGTGTAACCACCTGGAATGACACTTTATGTGTGGTGTTGGAGTTGTCCGACTTTTTGTGTGGCTGTAAACGCATCACTGGCTAAGTGCCATATGTGCATGTGTTGGCGCAAGTGAGAAAGAGCGAGCGGCTGCTGTTGATATAACAAAGTTGCGTTTGGTCTGGTTTGTACTGCAGAAAATGAGCAGTTTTGCTAGATATCGTTTTTTTTTACTAATGTTTTGGTGATGTGTTTAAGGCCGACAATAAAGAGTTTTGCTCAGTAAAGTGACGGATGGAATTCATGAACTCAAAGAGTCTCGAAAGACGTTACAATATTTGAACAACGACGACGAAAACAGTTTTCTCTGTCGTCTCGAAAATTGTTATGCGCTTATTTTTCGTGCGTGGCATAGATTTGCCGTGCGCAGAGGACGCGCAATTGCACAGGCGCGCACCTTAGAGGGAACATTGGTTGTGACGTTGATTTGACATTGACATTTGGTCATTTTCTCGACCAATATTGTACATCGCAAATACGTGGTTGAAACAACATGCTTCTTGACGACATCGATTCAATGTCATGTTGTGGCGTTGATTTGACATTGAAATGTGGTCATTTCCCAACCGACAACGTTGTCTCCGTTGCAAATACAACTACTTTATTGTTTCAAAGTAGGACGTATAGTCAAGGTTGCCTGCTGGGAAGTGGTCAGGTGCACTAATGGACACACACACACTTAAATGCACACACGGGGCAAAACGAGGACCTCCCTACCTTTGACCCTCTCTCCGCGATTGAGCTGGATCTCCCCCTCCCCCTGCGGGGCGTAAGGCTTGACGACGATGAAGGTGCGACCCGGGACGGCACTGTAGAGTTTCCGCTTGGGCCCGCGTGTGCCCGTCAGCGCCGGCGGGGTGTGATGAGGCGGGCTGGGGTCCCGCTGCACGGACCCGGGGCTGTAAACAAACACATAGGTTACCGTGGTGATCCCGGGGAGCTGGTAGCTGAAGCCCGTGGTCACAGACATGGTGGTTGCCAGCTGGTGACAGCCCCTGGTTTTTAAAGACCGGGAGAGATTCATAAAGGTCCAACTTGCGTCCGAATAACAAGAGTTAGTCCTCCATAGGAGCCATGGTACAGTAGCCCGCCCTATGTCCTTCCTTCTGGTCTCTACTCTTCCTACCCTCTCCCGAGCATCCTAAGCAAAACAAAGATGGTTGGAGGCAGTCTCCTTCCCGTCCATAGATCCATCTGGAATCCCCTCCCAGTCATCCTGACTCGTGAAGGAGAGACAGATATCCTGCAGGTCTCCAGGTGGGACTACAGATCCCGACTCCGGCCGAGGGGGCGGCGAGGATGCACTTTGAGCTCCCCGACTCCTTCTCTTTGGGAGTCCCGCCGTGTTTCCTGCTCCTGTCGCCCCCTTGCCTTCCTTGCCAGCAGCCCTCACACACACACACACACACACACACACACACACACACACACACACACACACACACACACACACACACACACACACACACACACACACACACACACACACACACACACACACACACACACACACACACACACACACACACACACACACACACACTTGCCTTCCTTGCCAGCAGCCCTCACACACACACACACACACCCTTGCCTTCCTTGCCAGCAGCACTCACACACACGCACACACACACACACACACACACACACACACACACACACACCACACACACACACACACACACGCGCTGGCGGACATGCGCTCACACACGCTGTGGCCGTGATGCTAGCGCTGCTACCACTGCTGCTGTTATGTTGCTCCCCTCCCCTCGACAGCTTGCACACACCCTGCACGCCGTCTACGTGCATGCGAGCTCTGCGCACGCACACACCGAGCACCCCGCGCTCTCGCTAACGCCGCCGTTATCACAGCCGCCGCCGCCGCCGCCGGCACGTTGCCAGCGCATGGCTCACGTGTGGTCCCAGTGCACCACCGTCTCCTTCTGCCAGTCTACATGCGCCATTGAAAAACTGGGAGTGTGTGTAAATATTCCTAGTGTGTGTGTGTGTGTCTCTGTGTGTGTGTGTGTGTGTGTGTGTGCTGTAGGGTAGATGATGGGGGGAGGGGAGAGCAAAAGCTTCAGCCTATTTGATTGAACTGTGGCTCCTCCCCTCTTTTTCCAACCACCTCCTTGACTGGCATCCATAGGAGCCACCCTTCAGACTGCCTCCTCTCTCTGGGGTGTAGAGCGGTGGCAGATCCACCTAGTCTTCATTCAGACTGCCTCCTCTCTCTCTGGGGTGTAGAGCGGTGGCAGATCCACCTAGTCTTCATTCAGACTGCCTCCTCTCTCTCTCTCTCTGGGATTTAGAGCGGTGGCAGATCCACTGAGTCTTCATTCAGACTGCCTCCTCTCTCTCTGGGGT
Source organism: Entelurus aequoreus (assembly GCF_033978785.1). NCBI lineage: Eukaryota > Metazoa > Chordata > Actinopteri > Syngnathiformes > Syngnathidae > Entelurus > Entelurus aequoreus. The sequence continues at coordinate 7,755,912 of NC_084733.1, read as the reverse complement.
GTAGAGCAGTGGCAGATCCACCTAGTCTTCATTCAGACTGCCTCCTCTCTCTGGGGTGTAGAGTGGAGGTAGATCCACCGAGTCTTCATTCAGACTGCTTGCTCTTTTTCTGGGGTGTAGAGCGGTGGCAGATCCACCTAGTCTTCATTCAGACTGCCTCCTCTCTCTCTGTGGTGTAGAGCGGTGGCAGATCCACCTAGTCTTCATTCAGACTGCCTCCTCCCTCTCTGGGGTGTAGAGCGATGGCAGATCCACCTAGTCTTCATTCAGACTGCCTCCTCCCTCTCTGGGGTGTAGAGCGATGGCAGATCCACCCAGTCTTCATTCAGACTGCCTCCTCTCTCTCTCTCTCTCTGGGGTGTAGAGCGGTAGCAGATCCACCTAGTCTTCATTCAGACTGCTTCCTCTTTCTCTGGGGTGTAGAGTGGTGGCAGATCCACCTAGTTTTCATTCAGACTGCCTCCTCTCTCTGGGGTGTAGAGCGGTGGCAGATCCACCTAGTCTTCATTCAGACTGCCTCCTCTCTCTGGGGTGTATAGCAGTGGCAGATCCACCTAGTCTTCATTCAGACTGCTTCCTCTCTCTAGGGTGTAGAGCAGTGGCAGATCCACCTAGTCTTCATTCAGACTGCCTCCTCTCTTTAGGGTGTAGAGCGGTAGCAGATCCACCTAGTCTTCATTCAGACTGCCTCCTCTCTCTCTGTGGTGTAGAGCGGTGGCAGATCCACCTAGTCTTCATTCGGACGGCCTCCTCTCTCTCTGGGGTGTAGAGCGGTGGCAGATCCACCTAGTCTTCATTCGGACGGCCTCCTCCCTCTCTGGGGTGTAGAGCGGTGGCAGATCCACCTAGTCTTCATTCGGACGGCCTCCTCCCTCTCTGGGGTGTAGAGCGATGGCAGATCCACCCTGTCTTCATTCAAACTGCTTCCTCTCTCTAGGGTGTAGAGCAGTGGCAGATCCACATAGTCTTCATTCAGACTGCCTCCTCTCTCTAGGGTGTAGAGCGGTGGCAAATCCACCTAGTCTTCATTCAGACTGCCTCCTCTCTCTCTGTGGTTTAGAGCGGTGGCAGATCCACCTAGTCTTCATTCGGACGGCCTCCTCTCTCTCTGGGGTGTAGAGCGGTGGCAGATCCACCTAGTCTTCATTCAGACTGCCTCCTCCCTCTCTGGGGTGTAGAGCTCCACCTAGTCTTCATGCGTCCCCTTCCTCGCTACAACGGAGCCCTGTGCTGCAAGCGCCGTGCCCACTCCTCACACGTCTTAGTGTCTTACCCATACACCCTACCAGTTTGCATGTTTGGCATATGAACGGTAACACCAGCAAATCAATCATCATGATTTATTTGTGACTCATTCTTATAATCAGATTAATTACATCATTAATTCATCACAATTAAATATCATTCATTTTTAATCTGGATTAAAGTGTCATTTGGCGTGAGCAGAGAGACTGAAGAAAAACAATACCGGATTTTCAAGCCTTTTTTCCTACGCATTCCTAACCAAAAAACAGCGCGGCTAATTTGTGGCTGTTTCCGAGGGAAGAGCTGCGCTCCCGACACTACAGTTTTTGACCCAAAAACTGTAATTTTTGACTTCTGATTGTGATCACGGCAACAAGACAGCTTGCTAAGATTCGCTAAAATAAGCGAACCAAAGGTGCCGGAAAGCCAGGGGCTAACTAGCTAGATGCTAGCTGAAAGTCATTGCTTAGCAACCCAAAACTAAACCATTTTTTTTTTAAAGCTTCTGACCACACAATTGATCAACAGGAAAGGTGGACACAGCCCTGGCCGGTGCATAATTACGTGGGGAAAAAAACAACAAAACAAAAGAAACAAAAAAAAAAACACACCATAGAGCCGCAGAAGCAAACAACACCAACAACTTTGCCGCTGAGCAACCATGAGCGCGACAAGAAGCCGCCTATGAGGTAATACACCGTTACCAGCGGTGGAACCAGACTTGAAAGATATCATATATCAGCAACCTATCTGTGGAGGGAGGCGTGGCCAGCGCCGCCTGCGGGAGTGGAGGTCACCGCCCCTGTCCAAGGTGCTGAGGACAGCGCACCGACAGACAGGGGCGTGTTATTGCCGGCTTCGAAACACAGCTGAACAGGTGATTAGATTTCCCAGGTGGTACGAGTTGTCTAATCACCTGTTGTCTTTACCAGTAGCGGCCGGGAACAGGAAGAGGGAGGACTGAGAGGACTTGGAGAGACTGAAAAGTCCTGTATATCTGAAAATATTATTGATGAGCTTATTGAGGATCATTAAAACTGTGTAGCAGGGGAACCGCTAGGAAGCGACTCCTACGTCATCATTTCAAACATTCCCAGATAAAATTAAAATAGTACTACGACTGAAGACAAACACCAGTTTACAAACTACAGACCTGTTTCTCTACTTCCACAATTTTCTAAAATTATTGAACAACAGATTAGACAAATCCATAAATAAAAACAAAACACTCCCAGACAACCAATACGGATACAGAGCCAACATCTCAACATCAATGGCATTCAGAGTTTATGGATTTAACAAAAGCATTTGACAAAATTAATCATAATATCCTAATGAACTAGAAAGGTATGCAATCAGAGGGTTGGTCTAGGACTGGGTCAGAAGCTAGTTAACCAACAGGAAGCAATACGTGAAGATAGGCAAACACACTTCCACAGAGATGAAAATATCTTGTGGTGTACCTCAGGGATCAACACTTGGACCAAAATTGTTCAATCTTTATACAAACGTTTGTACAGTTACAAAGGACTTAAAGTTAGTATTATTTGCAGATGATACAACTGTGTTTTGTTCAGGAGAGAACACACAGAAGATCATACAAATAATAAGAGTAGAAATGAACAAATTAAAAAGATGGTTTGACAAAAAAAGACTATCTTTGAATCTCAGTAAGACTAAAATAATGATATTTGGCAACAGTAGAAGGGAAAGTCAAACACAAATACATGTAGACGGAGTAGACATTGAAAGGGTAAAAGAAAACACATTTTTGGGTGTAATAATAGATGATAAAATGAACTGGAAACCTCATGTAAAAATGTACAACATAAAGTAGCAAGAAACGAGTCAATAATAAATAAATCAAAACATGTTCTAGACCATGGGTGTCAAACTCTGGCCCGCGGGCCAAATTTGGCCCGCCGTGTAATTTCATTTGGCCCTTGAGGCAATATCAAATTAACATTAGAGCTGGCCCACTGGCTGAGGGAACTCTCCCGAAGGAATCAATAAAGTACTATCTATTATACAGCGGCGGTGCCGCTAATACTCATAATTATGAGTGCCAACCCTCCAGGGAGACTCCCTTCCGAAAAATCTCCCGGGGCAACAATTCTCCCGAATTTCTCCCGATTTCCATCCGGACAACATTATTGGGGGCGTGCCTTAAAGGCACTGCCTTCAACGTCCTCTACAACCTCTACAAACAGCGTGCCGGCCCAGTCACATAATATATGCGGCTTTTACACACACATAAGTGAATGCAAGGCATACTTGGTCAACAGTCATACAGGTCACACTGAGGGCGGCCGTATAAACAACTTTAACACTGTTACAAATATGCGCCACACTGTGAACCCACACCAAACAAGAATGACAAACACGTTTCGGGAGAACATCCGCACCGTAACACAACATCAACAGAACAAATACCCAGAACCCCTTGCAGCACTAACTCTTCCGGGACGCTATAATATACACCCCCGCTAGCACCAAACCCCGCCCCCACCCACCAAGTTCATTTTGATATTTACCTCAGAAGGCTGCAAATAGAAAAGAGGCATTCAATTTTTATTTACATTTTATTTGATATGCCATTGATATTTTTTAATTGTTATTATTATTATTATTATTATTTGAAACTGGATTTTGCATGTCACTATAAAGTTATATAAGCCTTGCTTGTTCAATATTCAATGCAAAACTTGTTTGGGTCCCTATTGAAAGGTTAATTTGTTCAACCTTGGCCCGCGGCTTTGTTCAGTTTTAAATTTTGGCCCACTCTGTATTTGAGTTTGACACCCCTGTTCTAGACCAAAAATCACTTCATATTCTCTACTGCTCACTAGTGATGGTGGGGGGAGCAGAGCTGTGAAGAGATGATGGCCGTTCATGATGACAGTAATGTGTATTGAGGCCCTGGGCGAGAGTCCGGTCGTTCAGGGCCTGGGGGGCTTTGGGCTCATAGTTCATAAGGGCCCTCAGCCCACTCCACACGACTGCAGAGTCATTGGAGCTGAACTGTTCCTGTAGACGGTTAGAGTACACAGATTTAGCTTTCTCCACTTCCCTGCTGAAGTGGTACTTTGCTTCTCTGTAGGTACTCCGGTCCCCGCTCCTCCACGCAGCCTCCTTCTCCTTGCGCAGCTGTCGGAGCTTGGGTATGAACCAGGGCTTGTCGTTGTTAGAACGAGCCCTGGTGCGCGTTGGAATGATGTGCGCCTCATTGAACTGTATGTATGAGGTCACAGTGTCCGTATACTCGTCCAGATTGTCCGCGGCCGCTCCAATTGCCTCCCAGTCTGTCGTCTCCGAACATGCGCGCAGCTCTCCCACAGACACTTCTTAATTGTTTTCATAACAGGTTTAGCCAGTTTCAGTCTCTGTCTGTATGAACGGGTCAAGTGCACCATCACGTGATCTGATAGTCCGAGGGCAGCGCGCGGGACTGCATTGTATGCTCTGCTTATTGTGGTGTAACAGTGATCCAAAGTGTTCTCCTCTCTGGTCGGGCATTTAATAAACTGCCTATATTTGGGTAATTCCTGGCTCAAGTTTCCCCTTGTTAAAATCACCAAGCGCGATAACAAGAGAGTCCGGAAAAGACCGTTCTACACGTAAGATCTGGCCTGCAAGCGTGCGCTGAGCGTCATGCACGTCCGCGCAGGGCAGTATGTAGGCAGCCACCAGTATGAATGAAACGATCTCACGCGGTGAGTAAAAAGGCTTACAGTGAATGGAAAGATATTCCAGAGCAGGAGAGCAGTGTTGGGATATCACCGTCATGTCTGTACACCAACTGTTGTTGATGAAAAAGCAGACTCCACCTTGTTTTTCCCCGGGTCTCGGTCCGTGCGGAGAAGATGAAAGCCCTCCAGTTGAACTGCGCTGTCCGGGACACTCGCGCTCAGCCACGTCTCCGTGAAGCACAAAACACAAGATGAGGGAAAATCTTTGTTTTTTCTCATCAGCAACACTAGCTTGTCCATCTTGTTGGGAAGTGAGCGGACGTTGGAGAGAAAGATGCCAGGTAAGGGTGAGCGTAATCCTCGTCTGTGGAGACGGATAAGGGCTCCCGCTCGCTTTCCTCTCCGGTGCGGTTTCCCTCTTTTGATCCAAAAATGGACCAAATCCGCAGCTGACGCTAAAATAGCCGGTAATAAGTCCGCAGTGGTGATTGATCTGATGTTCAGTCGCTCTTCGCGGGTGTAAGAGCACGCAGACACACCATTTATGCACAAAGACAAACACAACAGCGGTGCCGTGCAGAAACACATTCCAGTTGGAGAAGTGCTCTGTGTGTGTGTGTGTGTGTGTGTGTGTGTGTGTGTGTGTGTGTGTGTGTGTGTGTGTGTGTGTGTGTGTGTGCGTGTGTGTGTGAGTGAGTATTTGTGTCACGCTGCATCTATTTTCACACCACAAATGGCAGACGAAAGACAGGAATTGAAATGGACTCATTCAAGTTGTCCATGCATGGTGGGCAACACAAGTGCGACACAAGTGCGACACAGGTGCGACACAGGTGTGACACAGGTGTGACACAAGTGAACTCTCCTGAAGGAATCAATAAAGAACTATCTATTGTGGAGAATGCATATATGTTTAAGAGTTATTTCTCTTTACATAGCCATGTTTAGAGTAGCTAGTACTTTTCCTTTGTATATTCTACTAGTTTCTCTTGTGTTCAGAGGTCTGTTTAGTGTCTTAAACCACCGGAATCTGAAACACAACCCCCACTCTTTTCTTCTCAGTGTTGCGAGGGGGAGAGATGGGGGCTTTCTTTGTGTGCAAGGAGTTGGCTTTTCCGTTTGAATGTCAGATCAACTAGAGTAGCCGATATGAATGTATTGATTAAGCTGATCTCATGAAATTTCAGTAAAACTTGATAATATTCCAATTCTGTCTTGATGGTCCTTACTCAGCATATATGTCATCGAAAGAACTTGGGATTGACCAGTAACTTAGATTCCCTGGGAGGAAGAGCTGGTCTGACGCAACACTATCTATCTATCTATCTATCTATCTATCTATCTATCTATCTATCTATCTATCTATCTATCTATCTATCTATCTATCTATCTATCTATCTATCTATCTATCTATCTATCTATCTATCTATCTATCTATCTATCTATCTATCTATCTATCTATCTATCTATCTATCTATCTATCTATCTATCTACCTATCATGGCTAGCACATGATACACAATTGTGGACTTGAAGGATATGGCGAATGACTTGATGTGTGCTGGCCACACTTGCATCATGGAGACAACAATGAAGTCTTCATCACTACTGACTTTGCAAGAACCACACCTGGGGAATAACACACCTGGGGAATAAGACCTAATTGGATGAGCTAAGACGCAGATGATGAGTGGCTGTGTCACCTCAAGTGGAACACGTTGCCATGAAATGGAATTGACACGGATGTAATTCCCATTTGAAAACAGGAGTATAATCCTGCGTGTTGATCATGGACCATCCGTGCTGGGGTGGAACAGTACCCTCCAAGACAGGAGCTGACTTGATAAAGAGCCGACTCCGTCCTAGGCTGCCCACTAGTCAGCATTGACTGAATGCTGACGAAGTTGACACCCATATCCAACATTCCCTCTAATTGTGCACTGCTTGCATATCCTCGGCACAGCAAGTCTATGCTTGATTGAACAAAACTGTTAATGTTCCACCATAACCACACCACACTGTTTATATTCCACCATAACCACACCACACTGTTTATGTTCCACCATAACCACACCACACTGTTTATATTCCACCATAACCAAACAACACTGTTTATGTTCCACCATAACCATGCCACACTGTTTATATTCCACCATAACCACACCACACTGTTTATATTCCACCATAACCACACCACACTGTTTATGTTCCACCATAACCACACCACACTGTTTATATTCTACCATAACCACGCCACACTGTTTATGTTCCACCATAACCAGTGCCACACTGTTTATATGCCACCATAACCACACCACACTGTTTATATTCTACCATAACCAGTGCCACACTGTTTATACTCCACCATAACCACACCACAAACATGAGTCAAGTATATAACAACTGGTCTTTTTGTGCCGTACAAACCAGGCTTGAACAAACTATTTGTCATTTGTCACATCCCTCACCTCACCTCACCTGTACCAACACTTCACCTCAACTGTACCAACACTTAGCCACTGCTGCCTTCATGGCCACACAAAAAGTGGGACAAGTCCAACACCACACAAAGTGTCACTGCCAGGTTGTGACTCCTGTTTGATGTGGTCATCATTCATGTGGCCTGTCTCTTCTATTATGTTGTCGACTGCATCAGTCATGTTGTCCACTATATCATTCATGTTGTCCGCTATTTCATTCATGTTGTTCGCTATATCATTCATGTTGTCCGCTACATCAGTGGTCCCCAACCTTTTTGTAGCTGCGGACCGGTCAACGCTTGAAAATTTGTCCCACGGATCCTTTTTTTTTTTTTTTTTCATAAAGAAATACAATCATGTTTGCTTACGGACTGTATCCCTGCAGACTGTATTGATCTATATTGATATATAATGTATATATTGTGTTTTTTATGTTGATTTAATGAAAAAAAAAAAAAAAAAAAGTATTTTTTTTTTTTTTTAATTTCTTGCGCGGCCCGGTACCAATCTGTCGGTAGTTGGGGACCACTGCGCTACATCATTCATGTTGTCCACTATATCATTCATGTTGTCCGCTACATCAGTGGTCCCCAACCTTTTTGTAGCTGCGGACCGGTCAACGCTTGAAAATTTGTCCCACGGATCCTTTTTTTTTTTTTTTTTCATAAAGAAATACAATCATGTTTGCTTACGGACTGTATCCCTGCAGACTGTATTGATCTATATTGATATATAATGTATATATTGTGTTTTTTATGTTGATTTAATGAAAAAAAAAAAAAAAAAAAAAAAAGTTTTTTTTTTTTTTTTTTTTTTTTTAAATTTCTTGCGCGGC
>NC_084733.1:7700164-7742664 GCF_033978785.1 Entelurus aequoreus | reverse complement strand
TTGTGATGCCAAAAAATATCGATGTAATCATAGTAGTATCGACTAGATACGGGCCTGTACTTGGTATGATTGCACTGGATGTCAGATGTAGATCCACCCATGGCGTTTGTTTACATTTTGACGCCAGTGAGCGATTGTATCCTCCTACGGTGTGTAGTGAAGCATGTTTAGCTATTCCACGTCCTCCAGTGATAATAATACTTGTAAGAAACTCACTTTATTCGTCGCCATGGAGACGAGGATGCCTTAAAGCACCTCTTCCTGAGGGTGTTTCAGTGTTATAACGTCACCTTTATCTGTACTTTTTACACCAAAATGCGTCCGTCCTCCCTTTTCTGTCTCCACACTGTGTCTGCTTGTAAGTACTCTGTGTGTGTGCGCTGCCCAACATGCTCCTCTGCTCCTAAAACCAGCAATGTCACCACGTGACGACGCGCCGTCATGCCCGTTAATAAAAAATAAATATATATTATATGGGGAACTGGTACTTTTGAAACAGAGTATAGTACCATTAGTAGCACTATAATATAGCAGGTCATGTGACTATAGCAGTAAGATGAGAGTGGACATGGTGCTAAGATGAGAGTGGACACTAGATGGCAGAGTGGTGCTACATGAGCAGATCCTCTCAGCGGGAACAACAACATCTCTATCATGTCCTGCTCTTCATCTCCTCCACCTCTGACATCACATCTTTAACATCTGGAGTGGTCCTTGAAGCTGTCAATCATGTCAAGTGTCCACTCACCGACATCTGACGCTTTGTGGACCTTGATGATCTCAGCCAGGTCAAAGTTTCCTGCTATGATGGCCACCTGGAGGGGGAGGACAACGTTAGTGCTGCACAGGAAGTGACGTTTTCTCATGTGTGCAAGCAGGAAGTGACGTTTTCTCATGTGTGCAAGCAGGAAGTGACGTTTCTCATGTGTGCAAGCAGGAAGTGACGTTTTCTCATGTGTGCAAGCAGGAAGTGACGTTTCTCATGTGTGCAAGCAGGAAGTGACGTTTCTCATGTGTGCAAGCAGGAAGTGACGTTTTCTCATGTGTGCAGGCAGGAAGTGACGTTTTCTCATGTGTGCAGGCAGGAAGTGACGTTTCTCAGGCATCTTCAAGGCCTACCTGGAAGGCCGTCTGGCTGTTGTAGTTCCTGATCTCCTTGTCGGCGCCCCGGAAGAGGAGAACCCGAGCACAGCTGTCCTGAATGACAACAAAGTTCTGTTAGAACTGCTGGTGCTTATACATGCACAGCACGCCTTCTACAGGTCATGTGACTTGTGTTTACACTCCAGCACCTTCTAGAAGTCATGTGACTTTGTACACTCCTGCACCTTCTAGAAGTCATGTGACTTGTGTTTACCTTGCATCACCTTTGGACTTGCCTCTAGAAATGCTGCATTCGGATCTATTGATCTTGGCCATTGGTTCTATTGATCTATGTCACTGGATCTATAGATCTAGGCCACTGGATATATTGATCATGGTCACTGGATCTATTGATCTCTGCCACTAGATCTATCCCACTGGATCTATCACACACAAGTAAACACGCTGCAAGACTGCTTGTATCGCACATGATATGACACACAAGTAAACACGCTGCAGGACAGCTTGTATCGCACATGATATCACACACACAAGTTAACACGCTGCAGGACTGCTTGTATCGCACATGATATCACACACAAGTAAACACGCTGCAGGACCGCTTGTATCGCACATGATATCACACACACAAGTAAACACGCTGCAGGACTGCTTGTATCGCACATGATATCACACACAAGTAAACATGCTGCAGGACCGCTTGTATCGCACATGATATCACACACACAAGTAAACACGCTGCAGGACTGCTTGTATCGCACAAGATATCACACACAAGTAAACACGCTGCAGGACCGCTTGTATCGCACATGATATCACACACACAAGTAAACACGCTGCAGGACTGCTTGTATCGCACATGATATCACACACAAGTAAACACACTGCAGGACTGCTTGTATCACACATGATATCACACACACACAAGTAAACATGCTGCAGGACAGCTTGTATCGCACCCAATATCAAACACAAGTAAACACGCTGCAAGACTGCTTGTATCGCACCCAATGTCACACACAAGTAAACACACTGCGGGACTGCTTGTATCGCACATGATATCACAAAAGTGAACATGCTGCAAGACTGCTTGTATCGCACATGATATGACACACAAGTAAACACGCTGCAGGACTGCTTGTATCGCACATGATATCACAAAAGTGAACATGCTGCAAGACTGCTTGTATCGCACATGATATGACACACAAGTAAACACGCTGCAGGACTGCTTGTATCGCTTATGATATCACAAAAGTGAACATCCTGCAAGACTGCTTGTATCGCACATGATATGACACACAAGTAAACACGCTGCAGGACTGCTTGTATCGCTTATGATATCACAAAAGTGAACATCCTGCAAGACTGCTTGTATCGCACATGATATGACACACAAGTACACACGCTGCGGGACTGCTTGTATCACACATGATATCACACACAAGTAAACACGCTGCAGGACTGCTTGTATCACACATGATATCACACACAAGTAAACACGCTGCAGGACTGCTTGTATCACATATGATATCACACACAAGTAAACACGCTGCAGGACTGCTTGTATCACACATGATATCACACACACACAAGTAAACATGCTGCAGGACAGCTTGTATCGCACCCAATATCAAACACAAGTAAACACGCTGCAGGACTGCTTGTATCGCACATGATATCACAAAAGTGAACATGCTGCAAGACTGCTTGTATCGCACATGATATGACACACAAGTAAACATGCTGCAGGACTGCTTGTATCACACATGATATCACTCACAAGTAAACACGCTGCAGGACTGCTTGTATCGCACATGATATGACACACAAGTAAACACGCTGCAGGTCAGCTTGTATCGCACATGATATCACAAAAGTGAACATGCTGCAAGACTGCTTGTATCACACATGATATCACACAAGTTAAAACGCTGCAGGACTGCTTGTATCGCACCCGATATCACACACAAGTAAACACGCTGCAGGACTGCTTGTATCACACACGATGTCACACACAAGTAAGCACGCTGCAGGACTGCTTGTATCACACATGATATCACTCACAAGTAAACACGCTGCAGGACTGCTTGTATCGCACATGATATGACACACAAGTAAACACGCTGCAGGTCAGCTTGTATCGCACATGATATCACAAAAGTGAACATGCTGCAAGACTGCTTGTATCGCACATGATATCACACAAGTTAAAACGCTGCAGGACTGCTTGTATCGCACCCGATATCACACACAAGTAAACACGCTGCAGGACTGCTTGTATCACACACAATGTCACACACAAGTAAGCATGCTGCAGGACTGCTTGTATCACACATGATATCACTCACAAGTAAACACGCTGCAGGACTGCTTGTATCGCACATGATATCACACAAGTTAACACGCAGCAGGACTGCTTGTATCACACACGATGTCACACACAAGTAAGCACGCTGCAGGACTGCTTGTATCGCACATGATATCACACACAAGTAAACACGCTGCAGGACTGCTTGTATCGCACATGATATCACACAAGTTAACACGCTGCAGGACTGCTTGTATCACACACGATGTCACACACAAGTAAGCACGCTGCAGGACTGCTTGTATCGCACATGATATCACACAAGTTAACACGCTGCAGGACTACTTGTATCGCACCCGATATCACACGGGCTTTAATCAACCAAAGTGTAGTAACGAGACACCTCACATTCTCAGTCGCGGTGTTGTAACCATGGCAACAGTAATTCCCCCGACCGACTGAACAAAGTACCGCGGTCATCGCCAACACGGCCAATGAGACACGGAGACGGTCCATTGCCATGGCGACCTCGCATCACCAACTTTTGCCGTCTAATGAAGGGCGGAGCAGCCAGGACGAGGCTCATGTCAGCATCTAGCATGGCGGCTCATGCTCCTGTTCAGTTTGTGCAGGTCGACCCGTGACAACAATAACAACAACAACAACAACAACAACAACAACAACATATTTGAAAAGTGCTACCTGGTTGTAGAGTGCGCACACATGCAGGGCCGTGTTCCCAGACGCGTTCTGGGCGCTCATTTCAGCCCCGTAGAAGAGCAGATGTTCCAGGTGCTGCACGTGACCGTAGCGACACGCCTGCAAACCACACCTTTTACTTTAGCGCTTTAGCACCGTCTCCTTCCCAACATTGCTACAGTTTGTCTCCCCCACCTGGTGGATCTCCTGCCAGCCGTTCTCGTCCACGCAGCCCACCTGCGCGTGGTCGTGCAGCAGCAGCTCGCAGCAGTAGGGGTCTCCTCCCACCATGGAGCTGTGGTAGAGAGGAGTCAGACCCCGACTGTCCTTGTAGTCGGGGGACGCACCCAAGTCCAACAGCGTCTGGGGAGGACAACCTGGATTAAATCACCCTCTAATATTGTTCACGTTATGTGACAGTCGGACGTGTGTCTCAAAGATAGTGAGACATCAACACATTATGAAACACACACAAGTCAGTGTGGAAGATACTGGAGATGGTGCAAAGATAGTGAAACATCAACACATTATGAAACACACACAAGTCAGTGTGGAAGATACTGGAGATGGTGCAAAGATAGTGAAACATCAACACATTATGAAACACACACAAGTCAGTGTGGAAGATACTGGAGATGGTGCAAAGATAGTGAAACATCAACACATTATGAAACACACACAAGTCAGTGTGGAAGATACTGGAGATGGTGCAAAGATAGTGAGACATCAACACATTATGAAACACACACAAGTCAGTGTGGAAGATACTGGAGATGGTGCAAAGATAGTGAGACATCAACACATTATGAAACACACACAAGTCAGTGTGGAAGATACTGGAGATGGTGCAAAGATAGTGAGACATCAACACATTATGAAACACACACAAGTCAGTGTGGAAGATACTGGAGATGGTGCAAAGATAGTGAGACATCAACACATTATGAAACACACACAAGTCAGTGTGGAAGATACTGGAGATGGTGCAAAGATAGTGAGACATCAACACATTATGAAACACACACAAGTCAGTGTGGAAGATACTGGAGATGGTGCAAAGATAGTGAGACATCAACACATAATGAAACACACACAAGTCAGTGTGGAAGATACTGGAGGTGGTGCAAAGATAGTGAGACGTCAACACATTATGAAGCACACACAAGTCAGTGTGGAAGATACTGGAGGTGGTGCAAAGATAGTGAGACGTCAACACATTATGAAACACACACAAGTCAGTGTGGAAGATACTGGAGATGGTGCAAAGATAGTGAGACATCAACACATTATGAAACACACACAAGTCAGTGTGGAAGATACTGGAGATGGTGCAAAGATAGTGAGACATCAACACATTATGAAACACACACAAGTCAGTGTGGAAGATACTGGAGATGGTGCAAAGATAGTGAAACATCAACACATTATGAAACACACACAAGTCAGTGTGGAAGATACTGGAGATGGTGCAAAGATAGTGAAACATCAACACATTATGAAACACACACAAGTCAGTGTGGAAGATACTGGAGATGGTGCAAAGATAGTGAAACATCAACACATTATGAAACACACACAAGTCAGTGTGGAAGATACTGGAGATGGTGCAAAGATAGTGAGACATCAACACATTATGAAACACACACAAGTCAGTGTGGAAGATACTGGAGATGGTGCAAAGATAGTGAGACATCAACACATTATGAAACACACACAAGTCAGTGTGGAAGATACTGGAGATGGTGCAAAGATAGTGAGACATCAACACATTATGAAACACACACAAGTCAGTGTGGAAGATACTGGAGATGGTGCAAAGATAGTGAGACATCAACACATTATGAAACACACACAAGTCAGTGTGGAAGATACTGGAGATGGTGCAAAGATAGTGAGACATCAACACATTATGAAACACACACAAGTCAGTGTGGAAGATACTGGAGATGGTGCAAAGATAGTGAGACATCAACACATAATGAAACACACACAAGTCAGTGTGGAAGATACTGGAGGTGGTGCAAAGATAGTGAGACGTCAACACATTATGAAGCACACACAAGTCAGTGTGGAAGATACTGGAGGTGGTGCAAAGATAGTGAGACGTCAACACATTATGAAACACACACAAGTCAGTGTGGAAGATACTGGAGATGGTGCAAAGATAGTGAGACATCAACACATTATGAAACACACACAAGTCAGTGTGGAAGATACTGGAGATGGTGCAAAGATAGTGAGACATCAACACATTATGAAACACACACAAGTCAGTGTGGAAGATACTGGACATGGTGCAAAGATAGTGAAACATCAACACATTATGAAACACACACAAGTCAGTGTGGAAGATACTGGAGATGGTGCAAAGATAGTGAAACATCAACACATTATGAAACACACACAAGTCAGTGTGGAAGATACTGGAGATGGTGCAAAGATAGTGAAACATCAACACATTATGAAACACACACAAGTCAGTGTGGAAGATACTGGAGGTGGTGCAAAGATAGTGAAACATCAACACATTATGAAACACACACAAGTCAGTGTGGAAGATACTGGAGGTGGTGCAAAGATAGTGAAACATCAACACATTATGAAACACACACAAGTCAGTGTGGAAGATACTGGAGATGGTGCAAAGATAGTGAAACATCAACACATTATGAAACACACACAAGTCAGTGTGGAAGATACTGGAGGTGGTGAAGGTGACAAAAGTAGAGTGAAAAACCCTTTCAACAAAATAAATCAATGACATGACTCATGGAAGTAAGCCTCATACTGTACTATACTATACTGTACTATACTGTCCCGTACTATACTGTACTGTGCTGTACTGTACCATACTATACTGTACTGTACCGCACTATACTATACTGTTCCGTACTATATTGTACTATACTGTACCGTACTGTACTATAGTGTACTATACTGTACTGTACTATAGTGTACTGATCTGTACTATAATGTACTGTACTGTACTACAGTGTACTTTACTGTACTGTTCTATAGTGTACTGTCCTGTACTATACTGTACTGTACTATAGTGTACTGTACTGTACTGTATTATAGTGTACTGTACTACACTGTACTGTTCCGTATGATACTGTACTATTCCGTACTGTACTATACTATACTGTACTATAGTGTACTGTACTGTTCCGTACTGTACTGTACCGTACTATACTGTACTTTACTATACTGTATTAAAGTGTACTGTACAATAGTGTACTGTACTGTACCGTACTATACTATACTATACTGTACTGTACTATAGTGTACTGTCCTGTACTATAATGTACTGTACTGTACTACAGTGTACTGTACTGTACTGTTCTATAGTGTACTGTCCTGTACTATACTGTACTGTACTTTACTATAGTGTACTGTACTGTACTGTATTATAGTGTACTGTACTACACTGTACTGTTCCGTATGATACTGTACTATTCCGTACTGTACTATACTATACTGTACTATAGTGTACTGTACTGTTCCGTACTGTACTGTACCGTACTATACTGTACTATACTGTATTAAAGTGCACTGTACAATAGTGTACTGTACTGTACTGTACCGTACTATACTATACTATACTGTACTGTACTATAGTGTACTGTCCTGTACTATAATGTACTGTACTGTACTACAGTGTACTGTACTGTACTGTTCTATAGTGTACTGTCCTGTACTATACTGTACTGTACTGTACTATAGTGTACTGTACTGTACTGTATTATAGTGTACTGTACTACACTGTACTGTTCCGTATGATACTGTACTATTCCGTACTGTACTATACTATACTGTACTATAGTGTACTGTACTGCTCCGTACTGTACTGTACCGTACTATACTGTACTGTACTATACTGTATTAAAGTGTACTGTACAATAGTGTACTGTACTGTACCGTACTATACTATACTGTACTGTACTATAGTGTACTGTCCTGTACTATAATGTACTGTACTGTTCTACAGTGTACTGTACTGTACTGTTCTATAGTGTACTGTCCTGTACTATACTGTACTGTACTGTACTATAGTGTACTGTACTGTACTGTACTGTATTATAGTGTACTGTACTACACTGTACTGTTCCATATGATACTGTACTATTCCGTACTGTACTATACTATACTGTACTATAGTGTACTGTAGTGTTCCGTACTGTACTGTACCGTACTATACTGTACTGTACTATACTGTATTAAAGTGTACTGTACAATAGTGTACTGTACTGTACCGTACTATACTATACTATACTGTACTGTACTATAGTGTACTGTCATGTACTATAATGTACTGTACTGTACTACAGTGTACTGTACTGTACTATAGTGTACTGTCCTGTACTATACTGTACTGTACTGTACTATAGTGTACTGTACTGTACTGTATTATAGTGTACTGTACTACACTGTACTATTCCGTACTGTACTATACTATACTGTACTATAGTGTACTGTACTGTTCCGTACTGTACTGTACCGTACTATACTGTACTGTACTATACTGTATTAAAGTGTACTGTACAATAGTGTACTGTACTGTACTATACTGTACTAAAGTGTACTGTACTATAGTGTACTGTACTGTTCTGTACTATGCTGTACCGTATTATACTGTACTGTACTATACTATACTATATTGTACTGTACTATACTATGCTGTGCTGTACTGTAGTAGTAGTCATCTTATCATCTCTTTGATCATTATATTGCATCATTGTTGTTGCTGAATGGACTCAAGTGATGAGTCATCCTGTGTTTGGGTTGTGTGTGTGTGTGTGTGAGTGTGTGTGTGTGTGTGTGTGTGTGTGTGTGTGTGTGTGTGTGTGTGTGTGTGTGTGTGTGTGTGTGTGTGTGTGTGTGTGTGTGTGTGTGTGTGACTCACAATGAGGGCCATGTGGTTCTTGCTCCGCACCGCCTTGTGCAGAGCTGTGATGCCATCTTTGGTCCTGAAGTCCAGATGTGCTCCTCCACTCTTCAGGGCCTTGATGACTTCTGCACATCCCTCCAGCTGTGCAGCCAGGGTCAGAGGGCATTCTGGGAAACACCACAGACATGGTGGTCACCATACTATCTGGTCAAGTAGTCCAGCCAGGGTCAGAGGGCATTCTGGGAAACACCATAGACATGGTGGTCACCATACTATCTGGTCAAGTAGTCCAGCCAGGGTCAGAGGGCATTCTGGGAAACACCACAGACATGGTGGTCACCATACTATCTGGTCAAGTAGTCCAGCCAGGGTCAGAGGGCATTCTGGGAAACACCACAGACATGGTGGTCACCATACAATCTGGTCAAGTAGTCCAGCCAGGGTCAGAGGGCATTCTGGGAAACACCACAGACATGGTGGTCACCATACTATCTGGTCAAGTAGTCCAGCCAGGGTCAGAGGGCATTCTGGGAAAGACCACAGACAGGGTGGTCACCATACTATCTGGTCAAGTAGTCCAGGCAGGGTCAGAGGGCATTCTGGGAAACACCACAGACATGGTGGTCACCATACTATCTGGTCAAGTAGTCCAGCCAGGGTCAGAGGGCATTCTGGGAAACACCACAGACATGATGGTCACCATACTATCTGGTCAAGTAGTTCAGACTGAATAGTTCTTCATCACTCCAATTAAGTTTTACAATATAACTAAAACAATTCTTACTTTCTAAAGTTTCATGCATGTTTGTACGTGCTATTGTAATGCTAATGTTGTTAGCATTAGCTAATATGCTAACAGGTTCACTAGTGTCTGTGTTAGTATTATTAACTTGCAAGAACATTCTTTTTGTATTGTTTCACTTTCACAAATTCCTCAGTAAATTCACCAAAACGTCACCGTGGAGTTATTGAGTCTGTTTAGCTGATTGGAGAGCTAGCTTGCGCAGCTACGGTGACTTCTGTTTTGTTTAATCAGCCGTTTTACTGCCGTGTTACATACAGAGTTTGTACACAATTAAGGTATGTAAATAAACATTTACAGAATATTTCTATGTAATTAACTCATTTCACAACATATATATCTGCCACTTATAGTCTGGTGCGACTAATATATAGAAACATGTTTTTTGTAGTGGGCACACATTTAGTATAGTCTGGGACATACAGTATAGTCAGGTACATACAGTATAGTCAGGTACATACAGTATAGTCAGGTACATACGGTATAGTCCGGTACATACAGTATAGTCAGGTACATACAGTATAGTCAGGTACATACGGTATAGTCTGGTACATACAGTATAGTCTGGTACATACAGGTATAGTCCGGTACATACAGTATAGTCAGGTACATACAGTATAGTCTGGTACATACGGTATAGTCCGGTACATACAGTATAGTCAGGTACATACAGTATAGTCCGGGACATACAGTATAGTCCGGGACATACGGTATAGTCTGGGACATACGGTATAGTCCGGTACATACATTATAGTCCAGTACATACAGTATAGTCCGGTACATACAGTATAGTCTGGGACATACAGTATAGTCCGGTACATACAGTATAGTCCGGGACATACAGTATAGTCTGGGACATACGGTATAGTCCGAAACATACGGTATAGTCTGGGACATACAGTATACATACAGTATAGTCTGGTACATACAGTTTAGTCCGGTGCATACAGTATATATACAGTATTGTCTGGTACACACAGTTTAGTCCAGGACATACAGTATATATACAGTATAGTCTGGGACATACAGTATAGTCCGGGTCATACAGTATAGTCTGGTACACACAGTATAGTCCGGGACATACAGTATAGTCCGGTACATACAGTATGGTCTGGGACATACAGTATAGTCTGGGACGTACGGTATAGTCCGGGACATACAGTATAGTCCGGTACATAAAGTATAGTCTGGGTCATACAGTATAGTCCGGGACATACAGTATAGTCCGGTACATACAGTATAGTCTGGGACATACGGTATAGTCCGAGACATAAGGTATAGTCTGGGACATAGAGTATATATACAGTATAGTCTGGTACATACAGTATAGTCTGGGACATACAGTATAGTCTGGGACATACGGTATAGTCCGGTACATACAGTATAGTCTGGGACATACGGTATAGTCCGAGACATAAGGTATAGTCTGGGACATACAGTATATATACAGGACAGTCTGGGACATACAGTATAGTCCGGGACATACAGTATAGTCCGAGACATAAGGTATAGTCTAGGACAGACCTGGGCATTGTACGGCCCGCGGGCCGCATCCGGCCCTTTGCGCATCCCTGTCCGGCCCGCGTGAGGCCAATCATAAATTACAAAATAAATTTAAAAAAGTATCTATGTCGAGTGTGCAATACAACAGTGCTGCTTTTGTTTTGAAAAGCGTTATTTGTATTACTTCCGTGTGGACGTATGCGCGTGTGCGATTGTGAGCGAATTGAACGGCGCAATCACAAATTACAAAATAAAGTTTAAAAAACATCTATGTCGTGCGCGCAATACAACTGTGCTGCTTTTATTTTGAAATGTGTTATTTATGCCGTATGTCCGGAGGGAACCTGTGAGTGAAGGTGCATAGAGACAAGTGATGAGACGCTAAAAAAAGAAAAGTTGATGAGGAATGGCGTGTTTCCAACAAGAGATGGACTGCCAAGTATTTCTTTACATAAATTAATGGTAAAGCCGTGTGCTTAATGTGTGGTACACAGCTTGCTGTGTTTAAATATCATTTTAATCGCCACTACACGAAGAAACACGAGGGAAAATACCGGAATGTGTCTGATGAAGTGCGCGCAAGGGAGGCTGATGCGTTGATGGTAAAACTGCAAACCCAACAAGGACTTTTTGCCATATTTCACACCCCCAGAGATGCAGCCGTCAGGACAAGTTTCGTCATTTCTCACAAAAGCGCCAGAAAAAGTAAGGCGTTTTCTGACGGAGAGTTTATTAAGGAGTGCTTATTGGACTTTGTTGCGCTGATAATGCCCGGAGACTTGGACTGTTTTTCGCTAACTTTGGATGAGAGCTCTGATGCAGTCAATTAAAGAGACAACCACAGGTAATGACTTGTTCACAGAGGTAAATGCGTGTTGGGACACGCTGGCAGGCGTGACAATCCAATCCACTTTATTTATATAGCACATTTAAACAACAAAATGTTTCCAAAGTGCTGCACAACAATATTACAAACAATATTCAAATATTATCCTTAGCTCCACCAATGACTGAATAAAAAGAAAAAACAATTACATATAAAACCAATATAAAAAACAATATAGAATAGATATGATTAAAAACTATTTTTAACAACAGATGGTTGTCCAAATCTGATGGGGAAAAATGTTGGATAATGCAGGATAAAGTGACCTTAAAAAGCAATCTGCTTTTGTATAAAGTTAAGTTAGGTTAAATGAAATTATTATTATTATTATTAATTATTATCATCATTATTATTTATCTTATGGTATATCAAAAATAATATTGAGCAAAATTTAATTGAAATATTGTCGTGTGGCCCTCCAGCAGTGCTCGGGTTGCTTATGTGGCCCCCGGTGAAAATTAATTGCCCACCCCTGGTCTAGGACATACAGTATATATACAGTATAGTCTGGTACATACAGTATAGTCTGGGACATACAGTATATATACAGTCTATTCTGGGACATACAGTATATATACAATATAGTCCGGGACATACAGTATACATACAGTATAGTCTGGTACATACAGTATAGTCCGGGACATACAGTATAGTCTGGGACAAACGGTATAGTCTGGGACAAACGGTATAGTCCGGGACATACAGTACAGTCCGGTACATACGGTACAGTCCGGTACATACGGTATAGTCCGGTACATACGGTACACACGGCTGCAGAAGCCCTGTGAGATGAACTACTTCCTGCTGGAAGACTGGAGGTCACCAACATGAACATGTGTGCTATGTTGGAGTAAACATGAGGAGATGAGCAAAGTCCACCTGGTTGAGAACTTCATTCCAGCAAAATCCATCAAGATTGGGAAAAAGTAGAGGAAGTGAAGATCTCACCTCCTGTGTCAGGATCGTGGAAGTTGGGATCCAAACCCTTCTCCAAAAAGCGTGAGACCTTCTCAGTGTTCCTCTGCTGCACAAACTCCATCAACTTCTTCAGGTTGGCCTAATGGAGGGAGGAGACACAGCTGTGATTGGCTGATAGACACAGCTGTGATTGGCTGATAGACACTGCTGTAATTGGCTGATATAGACACAGGTGTGATTGGCTGATAGACACAGGTGTGATTGGCTGATAGACACAGCTGTGATTGGCTGATAGACACAGGTGTGATTGGCTGATAGACACTGCTGTAATTGGCTGATAGACACTGCTGTAATTGGCTGATAGACACAGCTGTAATTGGCTGATATAGACACAGGTGTGATTGGCTGATAGACACAGGTGTGATTGGCTGATAGACACAGCTGTAATTGGCTGATATAGACACAGCTGTGATTGGCTGATAGACACTGCTGTAATTGGCTGATAAAGACACAGGTGTGATTGGCTGATAGACACAGCTGTGATTGGCTGATAGACACAGGTGTGATTGGCTGATAGACACAGCTGTGATTGGCTGATAGACACAGGTGTGATAGGCTGATAGACACAGGTGTGATTGGCTGATAGACACTGCTGTAATTGGCTGATAGACACTGCTGTAATTGGCTGATAGACACAGCTGTAATTGGCTGATATAGACACAGGTGTGATTGGCTGATAGACACAGGTGTGATTGGCTGATAGACACAGCTGTAATTGGCTGATATAGACACAGCTGTGATTGGCTGATAGACACTGCTGTAATTGGCTGATAAAGACACAGGTGTGATTGGCTGATAGACACAGCTGTGATTGGCTGATAGACACAGGTGTGATTGGCTGATAGACACAGGTGTGATTGGCTGATAGACACAGGTGTGATTGGCTGATAGACACAGGTGTGATTGGCTGATAGACACAGCTGTGATTGGCTGATAGACACAGGTGTGATAGGCTGATAGACACAGGTGTGATTGGCTGATAGACACTGCTGTAATTGGCTGATAGACACTGCTGTAATTGGCTGATAGACACAGCTGTAATTGGCTGATATAGACACAGGTGTGATTGGCTGATAGACACAGGTGTGATTGGCTGATAGACACAGCTGTAATTGGCTGATATAGACACAGCTGTGATTGGCTGATAGACACTGCTGTAATTGGCTGATAAAGACACAGGTGTGATTGGCTGATAGACACAGCTGTGATTGGCTGATAGACACAGGTGTGATTGGCTGATAGACACAGGTGTGATTGGCTGATAGACACAGCTGTGATTGGCTGATAGACACAGGTGTGATAGGCTGATAGACACAGGTATGATTGGCTGATAGACACGGGTGTGATGGGCTGATAGACACAGGTATGATTGTCTGATAGACACGGGTGTGATTGTCTGATAGTAACGGGTGTGATTGGCTGATAGACACAGGTGTGATTGGCTGATAGACACAGGTGTGATGGGCTGATAGACACAGGTATGATTGGCTGATAGACATGGGTGTGATTGTCTGATAGTAATGGGTGTGATTGGCTGATAGACACAGGTGTGATGGGCTGATAGACACAGGTATGATTGGCTGATAGACACGGGTGTGATGGGCTGATAGACACAGGTATGATAGTCTGATAGACACGGGTGTGATTGTCTGATAGTAATGGGTGTGATTGGCTGATAGACACAGATGTGATGGGCTGATAGACACAGGTGTGATGGGCTGATAGACACAGGTGTGATTGGCTGATAGACACAGGTGTGATGGGCTTATAGACACAGGTGTGATTGGCTGATAGACACAGGTGTGATGGGCTGATAGACACAGGTGTGATTGGCTGATAGACACAGCTGGGATTGGCTGATAGACACAAGTGTGATTGGCTGATAGACACAGGTGTGATTTTCTGATAGACACAGGTGTGATTGGCTGATAGACACAGCTGTGATTGGCTGATAGACACTACTGTGATTGGCAGATAGACACAGGTGTGATTGGCTGATAGACACAGGTGTGATTGGCTGACATACACGGGTGTGATGGGCTGATAGACCCAGGTATGATTGGTTGATAGACACAGATGTGATTGGCTGATAGACACTACTGTGATTGGCAGATAGACACAGGTGTGATGGGCTGATAGACACAGGTATGATTGGCTGATAGACACAGATGTGATTGGCTGATAGACACTACTGTGATTGGCAGATAGACACAGGTGTGATTGGCTGATGGCAGACAGGTGAACAATACAGCGCTGACATGAAAGCTTCATTCTCCCTCTGGTTTACTTGCCTTCAAACAAAGGTGATGTGTGTACTTGATAAAGTGTGATGGGAGAAATGAAGTGTTTTCTCACGTGTAACGCGGTACAAGTACTTTAGTACACAGCAGTACACATACTTAATCAAATCTTGTCTTACTAAATATATTTATTCTTTCCCTTTGGACATGCAAGATCATGTACTGCACGCAATTGCTCATCTTTTATTATATGTATTACACATATAATAAATATATATATTATATTATCACGTATTCCAAAAATATGTGTTAAAATAAAGATACATACTGTACTTAAATATCTGCTTGACTTATGATTTCAAAACAAATTATCAATCAAATTGTAGACTGTAAAATTGACAATAGATTTTATGTTTTGTTTTGTTTTTTTACTGTAAAATCAACTTTGGTACTGTTTTTTTCCCATATACAGTCATAATAATAAATAATAGATTTCATTTGTAAAAAGCATTTCACATTGAGCAAACAACCTCAAAGTGCTACAGTGTATTAAAAAAAATTAAAAAATTAAAGATAATAAATAAAAATAAAAACTAGAACAGCCTAATAGCTAGAACTAGTATGCATATATCTAAAAAAAAAAAAAAAGCTTTTTTTAAAAAGAAGGGTTTTTAAGCCTTTAAAAGCATCCACAGTCTGTGGTGCCCTCAGGTGGTCAGGGAGAGCGTTCCACAGACTGGGAGTCAGACACTAAAACATTAAAAAAGTAACAAAAAAACATTACAACAAGATTTTACGGCAAACACAAACAAACTGGCAGCTCTGTTGCTTGAATTTTCCCGCCAAAAACAGTGGTGTTGTTTTTACATTTATTCCATTTTTTATATGCTGTAAAAAAAAACAATGCAAAAAACAATTGTATTTTTATTTATTATATTTTTATTTTTTTAATTTTTTTTAATACACTGTAGCACTTTGAGGTTGTTTGCTCAATGTGCTTTTTACAAACAAAATATATTATTTATTTATTTATTTTTAATTTTTTTATTTATTTATTTATTTTTATTATTTATTATTTATTATTTATTATTTATTATTTATTATTTATTATTTATTATTTATTATTTATTTATTTATTTATTTATTTATTTATTTTTTAAAATTATTTTTCTATTTTTCTTTTTTTTTTCTATTTTTTTTATTTTATTTTTTTTTTATTATTTTTTATTTATTTATTATTATGACTGTATATGGGAAAAAACAGTACCAATGTCGATTTTACAGTAAAAAAAAATTATACATGTATATTCCTATATTACTTCTCTGAGGGCAACCATAACTGGGACGTAGTCCTCCATGAAAAGGAGTTGGACACACCTGAGGTAGCAGGTGCAGGTAGGAGATATTCCATAAACAAAGACAACAACATTAATGCATTAAGGAATGCAGGAACAAAGCGACTTGGAAGCCTGAGAAGAGGAAACATCATCCACACGGATAACAATCTCCCCACAAAGAGCAGCTGGACTTACTTAGCAACCACTAAAGTCAACACAGGTGCGCTGGCACACTAAATACAACTCAAACAGGAAGTGGAACTACAAAATAAGAGTGCAGCACAGGAAGTCAACATTAAAACACTCAAATAAGGCAGAAATGTCACCATTTAATGTTGAACATTTACAAGCCAACATCTAGAAGGGTTTAGTTGACTAACAAAGTCTTTTTAGGAACCAACAAGTGTTCTAAATAAAAACACGACAAGAGAATATGGATTATTCTTACATTTGTACACACAACTTGACGATGAACACTCACCTGGTGCAGCATCCTATGTTGTCTACACCTCGTCCCAAACACCACCACCACCACCACCACCAACAACGACAACAACAAGAAGACCAGCTGACTTCCAGTCCGTCTGTGAGCTCGCTGCCATGTTCCTTCCACCCAGTGAGGAATGTTCCTCTCTCTCTCTCTCCCTGGCTGCTCTTCACTGATGCAGTTGTTATGGAGACGTGGAAATAAAGCCAGGACTTTTGTCAGGTGTCTCTTTCTACTCCTGCTTACAATGTGTTGGCCAGCAGGTGGATTTGTCCTCTTTCCTCAACGTTTGATTAACACTCTTGAAATAAACAGCCAGCATCTGTTTTCCTCCTGGAACGTAACAGGAAGCTCTCTACCAGCTCGTTCAACTTCTGCAGCAACAGTACAAAAAAATAAAAAAATTCTACAGCCA
Organism: Entelurus aequoreus; assembly: GCF_033978785.1. Taxonomy (NCBI): domain Eukaryota; kingdom Metazoa; phylum Chordata; class Actinopteri; order Syngnathiformes; family Syngnathidae; genus Entelurus; species Entelurus aequoreus. Next base: position 7,725,014 of record NC_084733.1, on the reverse strand, counting down.
CAAAAACGCTTCAGGATCAAAAACAAATGCAAAATGGAAATATTGCAAAAAGACTCCTAAATCCCCAAAAGAGACGCATGAGAGAAATGCTGCAAGTTCAGGGAATGTAACACGATGCTCTCTTTCAAAGAGGCACCTAAGTCTGGCTCCAGTTCTGCAGCAACATTAAAAAAAAAAAAAATTTTTGCAGCCACAAAAAAACGCTTCAGGATCAAAAACAAATGCAAAATAGAAATATTGCAAAAAGACGAATAAAGCCCCAAAAGACACGCATGAGAAAAATGCTGCAAGTTCAGGGAATGTAACATGATGCTCTCTTTCAAAGAGACACCTAAGTCTGGCTCCAGTTCTGCAGCAACATTAAAAAAAAAAAAATTTTTACAGCCACAAAAACGCTTCAGGATCAAAAACAAATGCAAAATAGAAATATTGCAAAAAGACCCCTAAACCCCCAAAAGACACGCATGAGAGAAATGCTGCAAGTTCAGGGAACGTAACACGACGCTCTCTTTCAAAGAGGCACCTAAGTCTGGCTCCAGTTCTGCAGCAACATTAAAAAACAAAAACAAATTTTGCAGCCACAAAAAAACGCTTCAGGATCAAAAACAAATGCAAAATAGAAATATTGCAAAAAGACGAATAAAGCCCCAAAAGACACGCATGAGAAAAATGCTGCAAGTTCAGGGAACGTAACATGACGCTCTCTTTCAAAGAGACACCTAAGTCTGGCTCCAGTTCTGCAGCAACATTAAAAAAAAAAAAAAAATTTACAGCCACAAAAACGCTTCAGGATAAAAAACAAATGCAAAATAGAAATATTTCAAAAAGACTCCTAAATCCCCAAAAGACACGCATGAGAGAAATGCTGCAAGTTCAGGGAATGTAACATGATGCTCTCTTTCAAAGAGGCACCTAAGTCTGGCTCCAGTTCTGCAGCAACATTAAAAAAAAAAAAAAAAATTGCAGCCACAAAAACGCTTCAGGATCAAAAACAAATGCAAAATGGAAATATTGCAAAAAGACTCCTAAATCCCCAAAAGACACGCATGAGAGAAATGCTGCAAGTTCAGGGAACGTAACATGACGCTCTCTTTCAAAGAGGCACCTAAGTCTGGCTCCAGTTCTGCAGCAACATTAAAAAAACTAAACAAAATCTGCAGCCACAAAAAACGCTTCAGGATCAAAAACAAATGCAAAATAGAAATACTGCAAATAGCAAAAAGACTCCTGAATCTCCAAAAGATAGCATGAGAGAAATGCTGCAAGTTTAGGGAAGGTAACAAATGTGAGCCTGAAGACTTTAAATATTTTACAGCAGGTTTCTCCTTTCCACGGCCTGTTGACTGCATGTTCAACAAAATGTATTCACATCCATCCATTTTCTACTGCTTGTCCCTTTCAGGGTCGCAGTGTATTCACATCCTGATTGTTATTACATGATGTAAGTATATATGTAATGTAGGACATTCATAATATGTAATATATACATGATGTAAGTATATATGTCATGTAGTAACATTCATAATAACATGTAATATATACATGATGTAAGTATATATGTCATGTAGTAACATTCATAATAACAGGTAATATATACATGAAGTAAGTATATATGTAATGTAGTAACATTCATAATAACATGTAATATATACATGATGTAAGTATATATGTCATGTAGTAACATTCATAATAACATGTAATATATACATGATGTAAGTATATATGTCATGTAGTAACATTCATAATAACATGTAATATATACATGATGTAAGTATATATGTCATGTAGTAACATTCATAATAACATGTAATATATACATGATGTAAGTATATATGTCATGTAGTAACATTCATAATAACGTGTAATATATACATGATGTAAGTATATGCCATGTAGTAACATTCATAATAACATGTAATATATACATGATGTAAGTATATATGTCATGTAGTAACATTCATAATAACATGTAATATATACATGATGTAAGTATATATGTCATGTAGCAACATTCATAATCAATCAATCAATCAATCAATATAATAACATGTAATATATACATGATGTAAATATGAATGTAGTATCTAGTAACATTCATAACAACATGTAATATTTACGTATTTCTGTCATTCTGTCATAAAGGCATAATAAGTGTTTTCATTTAGGGGGTGTGTGAAAAGAATGATGTCCCCAAGGGACAAGAAGTATTTGAGAAGTACTAGGTAACAGTACTATGTGACAGTACTACGTGACAGTACTAGGTGACAGTACTAGGTGACAGTATTATGTGACAGTACTAGGTGACAGTACTAGGTGACAGAACTAAGTGACAGTACTATGTGACAGTACTAGGTGACAGTACTAGGTGACAGTATTATGTGACAGTATTATGTGACAGTACTAGGTGACAGTACTAGGTGACAGTACTATGTGACAGTACTAGGTGACAGTACTAGGTGACAGTACTATGTGACAGTAGTAGGTAACAGTACTAGGTGACAGTATTATGTGACAGTACTAGGTGACAGTACTATGTGACAGTACTAGGTGACAGTACTAGGTGACAGTACTATGTGACAGTACTAGGTGACAGTACTAGGTGACAGTATTATGTGACAGTACTACGTGACAGTACTAGGTGACAGTATTATGTGAAAGTACTATGTGACAGTACTAGGTGACAGTACTAGGTGACAGTACTAGGTGACAGTACTATGTGACAGTACTAGGTGACAGTACTAGGTGACAGTACTATGTGACAGTACTAGGTGACAGTACTAGGTGACAGTACTAAGTGACAGTACTATGTGACAGTACTATGTGACAGTACTAGGTGACAGTACTAGGTGACAGTACTATGTGAAAGTACTAGGTGACAGTACTAGGTGACAATACTAGGTGACAGTATTATGTGACAGTACTATGTGACAGTACTATGTGACAATACTATGTGACAGTACTAGGTGAAAGTTCTAGGTGACAGTACTAGGTGACAGTACTACGTGACAGTACTAGGTGACAGTACTATGTGACAGTACTATGTGACAGTACTATGTGACAGTACTAGGTGAAAGTTCTAGGTGACAGTACTAGGTGACAGTCCTACGTGACAGTACTAGGTGAAAGTCCTAGGTGACAGTACTAGGTGACAGTACTAGGTGACAGTACTATGTGACAGTACTATGTGACAGCACTATGTGACAGTACTAGGTGACAGTACTAGGTGACAGTACTATGTGACAGTACTAGGTGACATTACTAGGTGACAGTACTAGGTGACAGTACTAGGTGACAGTACTAGGTGACAGTACTGTGAGCTGAGTCAAAGAGCAGTAAGTGTTGACATTTATTGCCTAACCATGTCAGTCCATGGACAAACATCTGCTTGACTTTCAAAGGATGCTTGGTGACCCGAGTTCTATCTCACTCTTTGTGAACAACTTGACTAGCTGCTGTGCATTCATGTGACACACACACACACACACACACACACACACACACACACACACACACACACACACACACACACACACACACACACACACACACACACACACGCACACACACACACACACACACACACACACACACACACACACACACAACACAATGTGTGTCACACACTTCCATGGCCTAGATTCACTCTCAGGGCCCCGGGGCCACACAGCTGGACACAGTGGATGAGGAGTCACACAACACTCACCCATGTGACGCTTATTGGTGCACTTCATATGTTTCATTCTTGTGGGCTGGCCCGGAAAACACACACACACACACACACACACACACACACACACACACACACACACACACACACACACACACACACACACACACACACACACACACACACACACACACACACACACACACACGCACACACACATGCTTGTATTTGTGACCTTGTAGAGACCTGCTGAAAATGCCTACCTCTTTAGGACCACCCTTTCTAGATATATAAAGATGTATACATCCACAGTCTGTGGTGCCCTCAGGTGGTCAGGGAGAGTGTTAACATTAAAATACAGTAGTGTAGTAGACCTAAGTATTCATTAAGTACCACCATAATGACATCATTAAATACATCAGTGTAGTAGACCTAAGTATTCATTAAGTACCACCATAATGACAACATTAAAGACAGTAGTGTAGTAGACCTAAGTATTCATTAAGTACCACCATAATGACTACATTAAATACAGTAGTGTAGTAGACCTAAGTATTCATTAAGTACCACCATAATGACAACATTAAATACAGTAGTGTAGTAGACCTAAGTATTCATTAAGTACCACCATAATGACAACATTAAATACAGTAGTGTAGTAGACCTAAGTATTCATTAAAAACACAGCAGAGGTTTTATTCAACAAGTACATGCAATATGTTTGGTCACTTTAACATTACACACAGTTTGAACAGTAACACTGTGTTGGAAAATAAGAAAATAAAGAATGTATTTTAATGAAATTATTCTGTGTTGTAGCACTAAATAGAGCCCACATAGCCCAGTTGGAGCTGCACTGCATGAGACTGTTGTGCTCTACTGTGCTGTACTCTCCTCTACTCTACCCTACTCTACTGTACTCTACTGTAGTGTAGTGTAGTGTAGTTCCACTTCACATCCTCCCTGCAGGCTGGAAGACTAAGTACTCCCAGGACTACTTCAGGTGTGTTCGTGTGTATAATTCATGGCTGGGAAAGTAAGAGCACATTTCCATGAAACATGTAAGACGCACAATAGGTCATGGCAAGATGGCAGAAGAAGGAAGAAGGAAGAAGGAAGAAGGAAGAAGGAAGAAGGAAGAAGGAAGAAGAACGAAGAAGGAAGAAGAAGGAAGAAGGAAGAAGGAAGAAGGAAGAAGGAAGAAGGAAGAAGGAAGAAGGAAGAAGGAAGAAGAAGGAAGAAGGAAGAAGAAGGAAGAAGGAAGAAGGAAGAAGAAGGAAGAAGGAAGAAGGAAGAAGGAAGAAGGAAGAAGACGCTGCAGCTTCCATGATGGCCACTTTGACTCTGGAACACACAAGTCATGTTTGTGTTGCTGCTTCTTGATGCTTCATCACACACTTCAAGTGGCTTTTAAAGAGCCCATAAGACACACACACACACACACACACACACACACACACACACACACACACACACACACACACACACACACACACACACACACACACACACACACACAAACTCACAAACACACAAACACACACACACACAGTAACACACACTCACAAACACACACACACACACACACACACACACAGTAACACACACACTCACAAACACACACACACACACACAAACACACAGACATAAACACACTCACACACAAACACACAGACAAACACAAACACACGCACACAAATACACACACAGAAACACACACACTCAAACAAACACACACTCACAAACACACACACACAAACACACGCACACACACAAACAAACACACACAAACACACACTCACAATCACACACACACACAAACACACACAAACTCACAAACACACACACACACACACACGCAAACACACACAAACTCACAAACACACACAGTAACACACACACTCACAAACACACACACACACAAACACCAACAAACACACTCACACACACAAACATGCACACACACACACACACACAAACACACACGCACACACAAATACACACACAAAAACACACACACTCTAACAAACACAGACAGAAACACACACACTCACAAACACACACACACAAACACACTTACACACACACACACACAAACACACACAAACTCACAAACACACACACACAAACACACACAAACTCACACACACACACACAAACACACACACACACACAGTAACACACACTCAGAAACACACGCACACACAAACACACACACACAAACTTACACACACACACACAAACACACATACACACACACAGTAACACACACTCAGAAACACACACACACACACAAACACACACAAACACACTCACACACACAAACACACACACACAGAAACACACACACTCAAACAAACACACACATTCACAAACACACACACACACACACAAACACACAAAAACACACACAAACACACACACACAAACACACACACAAACACACACAATCTCACAAACACACACACAAACTCACAAACACACACACAAACATACACAAACAAACACACACAAACACACACACACAAACTCACAAACACACACACAAACACACACACACACACACACACACACACACACACACACACACACACACACACACACACACACACACACTGGTTATTATTTGGAATGGGGACTAAGTGTTTGATCATGACTTGTGGGGACCACCTTTCTAAAGGTTGTGGAGGCATAAAAAGGTAAAAAGGTGTAAAATGTCCACTGGCCAGTTAGCTCATACACGTCTTTAACTCTCTGGATTGATGAAGTCATGTGCTGATCATTCTTACTGGGGACCCTGGGGGGAAAGACTTCATATGGTTCATGGGGACCACATTTCAATCATTTTGCATAAGGGTTAGGGTTAGGGTTAGGGTTAGGCTTAGGGTTAAGGTTAGGGGTTAGGGTTATGGTTAGGCTTAGATTAGGTTTAGGCTTAGGTTTAGGCTTAGGGTTAGGGTTAGGGTTAGGGTTAGGGTTAGGCTTAGGGTTAGGGTTAGGGGTTAGGGGTTAGGGTTCGGGTTCGGGTTAGGGTTGGGGTTGGGGTAAGGGCTAGGGTTAGGATTAGAGTTAGGGTTAGGTTTAGAGTTAGGGTTAGGCATAAAGAAAAATAATTGGTTAGGGTTAGGCATAGAGAAAGAGAGTTGGTTAGGGTTAGGGCTAAGGGTTGGGGTGGGGCGATAGAAAAGAGCGGAAAAAAGAATAAGAAGGGTATGCGCGGTCCGTCTATGGGTTAGGGTTAGGGTTAGGGTTAGGGTTAGGGTTAGGGGTTAGGGTTAGGGTTAGGCTTAGGATTAGGTTTAGGGTTAGGGTTAGGGTTAGGGTTAGGGTTGGGGTTGGGGTTGGGGTTAGGGTTAGGGTTAGGGTTAGGATTAGAGTTAGGGTTTAGGGTTAGGGTTAGGGTTAGGCTTAGGGTTAGGGTAAGGGTTAGGGGTTAGGGTTAGGCTTAGGCTTAGGGTTAGGGTTAGGGTTAGGGGTTAGGGTTAGGGTTAGGTTTAGGATTAGGTTTAGGCTTAGGGTTAGGGTTAGGTTTGTGGTTAGGGTTAGGGTTAGGGTTAGGGTTAGGGTTAGGTTTAGGCTTAGGGTTAGGGTTAGGATTAGAGTTAGGGGTTAGGGTTAGGTTTAGGATTAGTCGTAGGGTTAGGGTTAGGCTTAGGGTTAGGGTAAGGGTTAGGCTTAGGGTTAGGCTTAGGGTTAGGGTTAGGGGTTAGGGTTAGGGTTAGGGTTAGGCTAAGGGTTAGGGTTAGGTTTAGGGTTAGGGGTTAGGGTTAGGGTTAGGGTTAGGGTTAGGGTTAGGGTAATTCCATAATTCACACAAATTTGTTTGTGACTACTGAGGACGATTAAAAAAAAAACAACAATTCAAATTAGATGTTAAAGATGTTTACTTTTCAGTAAACATGTTTTAAGGGCCAAAGCTTAAAAACCACTTAGGCATCTTCAGAATGGATCTGACTATCATTTAAAAAGGTTTCCCTTTAGGGGATCTGTTTTTTTGTCCCCATACCGTCAGGGGTCCCCTAAAGGTGACTGTGAAAACAGAGCCATGTCCCCATTAAGTAAGCATTGCCAGAACACACACACACACACACACACACACACACACACACACACACACACACACACACACACACACACACACACACACACACACACACACACACACACACACACACACACACAATTTCATGTATGTGTTACCTTCTTGAGACCTGAGAAAAATGTCCACCTCTTTAGGACCACCCTTTCTAGATGTATAAAGATTTCTATTTACAACATTAATAATATACACAAACTATGCAAATATAAAAAAGGTAAGCTTTGAATGAGGTGTTTTGAATTTTTGGTATGTAATTGATTTTTAATCTTCACCATTCACTTTGTTATTACAGTATGTCTCTATATACATATTTATTTATTTATTTAAATTATTTTTGGCCAAAGGTGGCACATTTCAATTTCTTACACACACTTGTTATTTCATGTGTTGGCCAGAGAGGGAGCACTTCACATTTTCACACACACTTGTTATTTCATATGTTGACCAGAAGGCGGAGCACTTTTTAAAAGCGACACACAGTCCATGTGAAAAATGCCTCCTTTTTGGGACCACCCTCATTTTGACCAGCAGGGGGTGCAAATGAGACATTGTCTATTAGATGCAATGTTATTGGGACCATGATTTATGTCACCTCCTCATAAGGAAGGTACTTTTCCTTCTTCATGTCTCAAGAAGGCTAGAAATACAAGATCACACACACACACACACACACACACACACACACACACACACACACACACACACACACACACACACACACACACACACACACACACACACACACACACACACACACACACACACACACACACACACACACACACACACACACACACACACACACACACACGCACACACAGATTCATAATTTAGCAGAGTGAAGATGAACAGAGTCGATGTATCATTCATGAGGAAAAACACAACCTTCCCTAATGTAGAAAAAGGGTTATGATGGTGTTACTATAGCAACAGCATCATAAATACCATATGTTATGCAAACATTACACCTTTTTTTTTAGCAGATAAACACTTTTTAAAGAAATGTATCATGCTTGTGTAAAATATGTCCATTTTCTATACTGTACTAGCGGAAAGAAAAATCATAAATATATACATATACACATATATATATATATATATATATATATATATATATATATATATATATATATATATATATATATATATATATATATATATATATATATATATATATATATATGTGTATATGTATATATTTATGATTTTTCTTTCCGCTAGTACAGTATATATATATATATATATATATATATATATATATATATATATATATATATATATATATATATATATATATATATATATATATATATATATATATATATATATATATATATATATTTTTTTTTTTTTTAATTTTTATAAGTACCAATGATTGTCACACACACACTAGGTGTGGCGAAATGTATCTCTGCATTTAACCCATCACCCTTGATCACCCCCTGGGAGATGAGGGGAGCAGTGAGCAGCAGCGGTGGCCACGCCCAGGAATTATTTTTGGTGATTTAACCCCCAATTCCAACCCTTGATGCTGAATGCCAAGCAGGGAGGTAATGGCTCCCATATATATATATATATATATATATATATATATATATATATATATATATATATATATATATATATATATATATATATATATATATATATATATATATATATTAGGGCTGCAACAACTAATCGATTAAATCGATTAAAATCGATTATTAAAATAGTTGCCGATTAATTTAGTCATCGATTCGTTGGATCTATGCTATGCGCATGCGCAGAGGTTTTTATTTTATTTATTTTGTATTTTTTTTTTTTTTTTTTTTTTTTATTTTTTTAATAAACCTTTATTTATGAACTGCAACAAACAGCTGAGAAACAATAATCAAAATAAGTATGTTGCCAGTATGCTGTTTTTTTTCAATAAAATACTGGATAGGATACAAATGTAGTTTGTCTCTTTTATCCGATTATTAATCGATTAATCGGAGTAATAATCGACAGATTAATATATATATATATATATATATATATATATATATATATATATATATATATATATATATATATATATATATATATATATATATATATATATATATATATATATATATATATATATATATATATATATATATATATATATATATTAGGGCTGCAACAACTAATCGATTAAAATCGATTATTAAAATAGTTGCCGATTAATTTAGTCATCGATTAGTTTTATCTATGCTATGCGCATGCGCAGAGTTTTTATTATTATTATTTTTTTAAATAATTTATTTTATTTTATTTTTATTTTTTTTAATAAACCTTTATTTATGAACTGCAACATGTACAAACAGCTGAGAACAATAATCAAAATAAGTATGGTGCCAGTATGCTGTTTTTTTTCAATAAAATACTGGATAGGATAGAAATGTAGTTTGTCTCTTTTATCTGATTATTAATCGATTAATCGAAGTAATAATCGACAGATTAATCGATTATCAAATTAATCGTTAGTTGCAGCCCTAAGATATATATATATATATATATATATATATATATATATATATATATATATATATATATATATATATATATATATATATATATATATATATATATATATATATATATATATATATTAAATCGATTAAAATCGATTATTAAAATAGTTGCCGATTAATTTAGTCATCGATTCGTTCGATCTATGCTATGCGCATGCGCAGAGGTTTTATTATTATTATTATTATTTTTATTTTTTTTTTTTATTTTTTTTTAAATAAACCTTTATTTATGAACTGCAACATGTACAAACAGCTGAGAACAATAATCAAAATAAGTATGGTGCCAGTATGCTGTTTTATTTCAATAAAATACTGGATAGGATAGAAATGTAGTTTGTCTCTTTTATCTGATTATTAATCGATTAATCGAAGTAATAATCGACAGATTAATCGATTATCAAATTAATCGTTAGTTGCAGCCCTAAGATATATATATATATATATATATTAAATCGATTAAAATCGATTATTAAAATAGTTGCCGATTAATTTAGTCATCGATTCATTGGATCTATGCTATGCGCATGCGCAGAGGTTTTATTATTATTTTTTTTTTTTAAATATTTTTTTCTAATAAACCTTTATTTATGAACTGCAACATGTACAAACAGCTGAGAACAATAATCAAAATAAGTATGGTGCCAGTATGCTGTTTTTTTCAATAAAATACTGGATAGGATAGAAATGTAGTTTGTCTCTTTTATCCGATTATTAATCGAAGTAATAATTGACAGATTAATCGATTATCAAATTAATTATTAGTTGTAGCCCTAATATATATATATATATATATATATATATATATATATATATATATATATATATATATATATATATATATATAATATATATATATATATATATATATATATATATATATATATATATATATATATATATATATATATATATATACATATATGTGTGTGTGTGTGTGTGTGTGCGTGTGTGTGTGTGTATAGAGTATATACTGATATTTCTGCACTTATTGCTTCTTGTATCATCGATCAATTTGACTTGTATTGCTTAAAATACAGCTGAACACACTTTTCCTTATTGTGGATACTAAAACACGTTGTTGATGCTGTGGTTTGGTTGATATCAGCACTTCAGTCATCAACAATTGCATCATCAGAGAAATGGGCATTGAAACAGTGTAGGTCAGACTTGGTAGGATATGTACAGCGAGCAGTGAACATAGTGAGCTCAGAAAGCATAAGAAAAAGTATAGAAGTATTATTGGTGCTTTTTGGATGTTTTTTTAAAACAACATTATTCCCATTAGCTGCATTGTTAGCCTTGTTTGTGCCTACAGGAAACTCATTCTTGCCAATGTTCCCATTTTTGCAGTCAAATCCATCTTTGGGGCCATCTTGCCTGTCCGCTACGCTTTGTCGGCATGGCTTGTGGAGATCAACGAAACATTCTACATAAATAAATAAATAAATATACTGCAGGTGCTCGATGTTTTTGTTGACAGTTCCTGCACAAACTTGCACAGCTGCATGATACGAGTCAAAGAATTGTCCATGAAGTGCGTGTTTAGTCTTTGAAGAAAGAGACATGTTGCAACAAACAGTCAAAGCAAACTAGCCGGTGCTATTGTAGTCAGGGATGTTCATCTTGCTGCATCAATGACTTCCTGGAACCTTGATGATAGCCCTTAATAAGCGCTTGCACGCTTATATGCTCATTAGCTATTTCAAGAGATCATTTTCACCTTGTAAACTGAGCCATAAAAGAACAAATCCCAACACAGTGGAACCTTAAATCCAAAATAAACAATGGAAAGCACAAAATAATCGTTCCAGTTACCACTGACTATCACCATTATAACACCAGGTACGGTCTTAAAGGTTCATACTGTGACGGTTGTCTACATGTAAACACTTGCTTGTGGCCGACATAACATAGCATGCTGGTTCTTTGGTCCTCATGTTGCATGGATGATGTTTTACAGACCATCTTCAAAACACTTTATGATCATAATAATAGATTTTATTTGTAAAAAGCACTTTACATTGAGCAAACAACCTCAAAGTGCTACAGTGTATTAAGAAAAAATACAAATAAAGAGATAATACAAAAATTAATTAAAAATAAAAACTAGAACAGCCAAATAGCTAAAACTAGTATGCATATATCTAAAAAAGGGATTTAAAAAAAAAGAAAAAGAGAAGGGTTTTTAAGCCTTTTTTAAAAGCATCCACAGTCTGTGGTGCCCTAAGGTGGTCAGGGAGAGCGTTCTCTTCAGCATGCGCTGTTTGTCTTATGTATGTGCCTCCACTTTGACTGCGTCTTCTCCCCCGTCATCTCTGTTGTAGTTTCTAGCACTTCCATAACGTGTCTACTGACAGATACAAGCTAGAACTGTACACTGCTTTGCGCTAGAAATAGCAGCAGCGCAGGATGCACGTGCATGTACGAGCCAGTCTGCCCCACAACGAGAGGACGGACAAAAAGAAAGAGCTTACTGACGACAATCAATCAATCAATCAGTGTTTATTTATATAGCCCTACATCACAAGTGTCTCAAAGGGCTGCACAAGCCACAACGACATCCTCGGTTCAGAGCCCACATAAGGGCAAGGGAAAACTCACAACCCAGTGGGATGTCAATGTGAATGACTATGAGAAACCTTGGAGAGGACCGCAGATGTGGGTGACCCCCCCCCCTCCTCCCCCCACTCTAGGGGAGACCGGATGCAATGGACGTCGAGTGGGTCTAGCATAATATTGTGAAGGTCCAGTCCATAGTGCAATCCATCCATCCATCCATCCATCTTCTTCCGCTTATCCGAGGTCTGGTCGCGGGGGTAGCAGCCTAAGCAGGGAAGCCCAGACTTCCCTCTCCCCAGCCACTTCGTCCAGCTCCTCCCGGGGGATCCCGAGGCGTTCCCAGGCCAGCCGGGAGACATAGTCTTCCCAACGTGTCCTGGGTCTTCCCCGTGGCCTCCTACCAGTCGGACGTGCCCGAAACACATCCCTAGGGAGGCGTTCGGGTGGCATCCTGACCAGATGCCCGTACCACCTCATCTGGCTCCTCTCCATGTGGAGGAGCAGCGGCTTTACTTTGAGTTCCCCCCGGATGACAGAGCTTCTCACCCTATCTCTAAGGGAGAGCCCCGCCACCCGGCAGAGGAAACTCATTTGGGCCGCTTGTACCCGCGATCTTGTCCTTTCGGTCATAACGCAAAGCTCATGACCATAGGTGAGGATGGGAATGTAGATCGACCGGTAAATTGAGAGCTTTGCCTTCCGGCTCAGCTCCTTCTTCACCAAAACGGATCGATACAGCGTCCGCATTACTGAAGACGCCGCACCGATCCGCCTGTCGATCTCACGATCCACTCTTCCCTCACTCGTGAACAAGACTCTTGTACTTGAACTCCTCCACTTGGGGAAAGATCTCCTCCCCAACCCGGAGATGGCACTCCACCCTTTTCCGGGCGAGAACCATGGACTCGAACTTGGAGGTGCTGATTCTCATCCCAGTCCATAGTGGATCTAACATAATAGTGAGAGTCCAGTCCATAGTGGGGCCAGCAGGAGACCATCCCGAGCGGAGACGGGTCAGCAGCGCAGAGATGTCCCCAACCGATGCACAGGCGAGCGGTCCACCCCGGGTCCCGACTCTGGACAGTCAGCACTTCATCCATGGCCACCGGACCTGTGTCCCCCCTTCCACAAGGGAGAGGGGGGCAGAGGAGAAAATAATGTTGGACGACAAAGGCGGACTCACTCTTCAGGTAAACCTCTACTTTGTACAGAGATATCCACCCACGTCACACTTAGTGAAAACCTCACAAATTGGGCAAGTTTGAAGAAATGCAAGATTGTTTTATAAACATCTCCGCCGTGTGCAGCTCCAAATACACAAAGAGAGGTACCGACAGGTAAGAAATAATGGCGTCTATGTTGACATCATCGAGTGATGAGCTGCTTCCTCGCGTCCTTGCTCCTTGTAAGTTCATTCTAGATCATAAAGTATACCTCTCACCTGGACAGAAGAAGTCTGACTAGGTAATCTGACAAGATGGGACACTTTGGCAAACCGTTTAGGACCCGAAAATGGCGAGAACGACAGGAAAAAAAATTACCGGCTTGTTCTGTGTCGCCTAGGAAACACTCGAAGCGAAAGTAAAAGTATTTTTCGGACTGAAGACTTTCTTACCTGCGCCACAGAGGTTATGTTTTGGCCAAGGTTTGTCTGTCTGTTTGTTAGCGAAGTAAGTCAAATCGTCATGACGATTTTCAGGAAATGTCCAAAAAAACATTGCTCTCATCGACTACAAACACACTTCACTTCCTACTTACGGCGATCCACGCCCCCCACAGGATTCTGGGAGATGTAGTTTACTCACAGATCCAACCAACGCCACACACCAAGTTTTTGTTTGATACGGTATTTCTGTGAAGACTTTGAAACCGAAATATCGCAGTATCTACAAAACCGTTACACCCCTTCGGTATGCTGAGGAGGTGAGTCTCTTCCCTTTTACTTGTACTACTTACGTATAAAATACTACACGGTCTAGCTCCATCCTATCTTGCCGATTGTATTGTACCATATGTCCCGGCAAGAAATCTGCGTTCAAAGAACTCCGGCTTATTAGTGATTCCCAGAGCCCAAAAAAAGTCTGCGGGCTATAGAGCGTTTTCTATTCTAGCTCCAGTACTCTGGAATGCCCTCCCGGTAACAGTTATAGATGCTACCTCAGTAGAAGCATTTAAGTCCCATCTTAAAACTCATTTGTATACTCTAGCCTTTAAATAGACCCCCTTTTTAGACCAGTTGATCTGCCGTTTCTTTTCTTTTCTCCTCTGCCCCCTTCTCCCTTGTGGAAGGGGGGGGGCACAGGTCCGGTGGCCATGGATGAAGTGCTGGCTGTCCAGAGTCGGGACCCGGGGTGGACCGCTCGCCTGTGCATCGGTTGGGGACATCTCTGCGTTGCTGACCCGTCTCCGCTCGGGATGGTCTCCTGCTGGCCCCACTATGGACTGGACTCTCACTATTATGTTAGATCCACTATGGACTGGACTTTCACAATATTATGTTAGACCCACTCGACGTCCATTGCATCCGGTCTCCCCTAGAGGGGGGGTTACCCACATCTGCGGTCCTCTCCAAGGTTTCTCATAGTCATTCTCATCGACGTCCCACTGGGTTGTGAGTTTTTCATTGCCCTTATGTGGGCGCTGAACCACAGATGTCGTTGTGGCTTGTGCAGCCCTTTAGGCACTTGTGATTTAGGGCTATATAAATAAACATTGATTGATTGATTGATTGATGATTGATTCCCATTTAGAAAATGCTGGGTTTTTTTCACAGTTGTTGCCAATTGATTGTTGCTTTGGCCATGTTGTACTGAACAGCCAGAACATGCTGGACTAGGCATGTAACGATAAACACTACTAATGATAACCGTGGTAAAACTCCCTGCGGTTAGTATTACTCTATTCAATTAAAAGTACCAAAAAAACCGTGATTGATAATTGCGTGTTGATATAATACGGCTAGCAAGCTAGCTTAAATGCAAACATGAAAACAAGAGACAATAACGTCCTTCCCGATTAGGACGCGCCTATATGCCAATATAAACTTATATAAACAAAATGACTGTCTGAGCAAGGAAGTTGTTCAATATTTAACCTACAAAGTTCTACAGTAGACTCCAAGATGAAGGTGTCTCTGTGGTGCATTCAAGGACCAATGATATGGACTATATGCTATGGTTATCATCACACTTCTTTCTTCCACGTTACAGGACTCTTTCCGGAGTGCTATTACAAAACAAACTAAACACTCTCAGCTAAAACCTTTGAGGCACATTTTCCTTGAAAAGTGTGGACGGGTGAGAGAAAATACAAGAGTACGATTTTCTGACGGTGAAATGTTTGGACATTTCCACCAAGAGTTTAGGGAGGAAGGCACAATAAGTGATGAGAGAAGTACGCTCGGTGACCCACCTCTGGTCCTTCTGAACGCAGCATGGCGTCCCTTCGGAGGAGTCCTTCTCAAGAAGGTCTTGAAATCCTCTCAATACATCCTTCTCTTCTCCATGAAGGCCAGTATTATCTGAGCTGTGCTGACTAGAAGGCAGATCCACTTTGCAACTCTCTCACAAACACAGTCCCCCCCGCCCCCCTCCCACCATGGCCCCCCATAAACACATCCAACTCGTTCCACCCACCCGACTGTACAATGGCAGCATTGTTGTGACAGCCTGTCACATACCCGTTTCTTGGTTGGTATTAATTTCCGCGCTCTTATTTTGGTTCCATTTCCTGCTTGTCTCCTTGAGTGCTGTTTCCCCTCACCTGCTGCTGATTGGCAGCCTGGCCACAAGGGGGGCGGCCAGAGTCGGCCTGACCCGAAACCCCACCAGGTCCCTCCCCGCTCCTTCATCCTTTCTTGGGACTTCTTGAATCCGTCCCTAAAAAGGGGGGGAACTGTGACGATCTGTCACATTCACGTCGGGTTATGTTTCCTTTGGTTGGGGTTTATTTCCTTTGGTTCCATTTCCTGCTTGTCTCCCTGAATTCTGTTTCCCCTCACCTGCTGCTGATTGGCAGCCTGGCCACACCTGTTGTCAATCAGCCGGCCGCTATTTATGACTGCCTCGCCCTCCAGTCAGGGCTCGATGATCGGTATCCTGGTCTCCTGTTTCCTGGTTCCTGTCTCCTGTTATCATATTAAAGTCATGTTTTCCTGCGCTATGCCTGCCATCTCTGCATCTTGGGGTTCGCCACCAACAAACCACAATAAATGGTTTAAAACAAATGGCTTCTCGGGAGAAAGCCGCCAACGAGAAGTGTGCCCACATGGTCTCCTTGATGGACAAGCTCTGTGGCTGGAGTGCAGCATGGACTGGTTCCTCAGCTCACTCCCACCCGTCCCTGTCGTCTGTTCAAGGGGGGCGGCCAGAGTCGGCCGGACCCGAAACCCCACCAGGTCCCTCCCCGCTCCCTCAGCCTTTCTTGGGACTTCTGGAATCCGTCCCTAAAAGGGGGCGTACTGTGACGATCTGTCACATTCACGTCGGGTTATGTTTCCTTTGGTTGGGGTTTATTTCCTTTGGTTCCATTTCCTGCTTGTCTCCCTGAATTCTGTTTCCCCTCACCTGCTGCTGATTGGCAGCCTGGCCACACCTGTTGTCAATCAGCCGGCCGCTATTTATGACTGCCTCGCCCTCCAGTCAGGGCTCGATGATCGGTATCCTGGTGTCCTGTTTCCTGGTTCCTGTCTCCTGTTATCATATTAAAGTCATGTTTTCCTGCGCTATGCCTGCCATCTCTGCATCTTGGGGTTCGCCACCAACAAACCACAATAAATGGTTTAAAACAAATGGCTTCTCGGGAGAAAGCCGCCAACGAGAAGTGTGCCCACATGGTCTCCTTGATGGACAAGCTCTGTGGCTGGAGTGCAGCATGGACTGGTTCCTCAGCTCACTCCCACCCGTCCCTGTCGTCTGTTCAAGGGGGGCGGCCAGAGTCGGCCGGACCCGAAACCCCACCAGGTCCCTCCCCGCTCCCTCAGCCTTTCTTGGGACTTCTGGAATCCGTCCCTAAAAGGGGGCGTACTGTGACGATCTGTCACATTCACGTCGGGTTATGTTTCCTTTGGTTGGATGTTTATTTCCTTTGGTTCCATTTCCTGCTTGTCTCCCTGAGTGCTGTTTCCCCTCACCTGCTGCTGATTGTCAGCCAGGCCACACCTGTTGTCAATCAGCTGGCTGCTCTTTATGCCTGCCTCGCCCTCCAGTCAGGGCTCGATGATTGGTATCCTGGTCTCCTATTTCCTGTTTCCTGTCTCCTGTTATCATATTAAAGTCATGTTATCCTACGCTGCGCCTGCCATCTCTGCATCTTGGCGTTCGCCAACAACAAACCACGATAAATGCGAACCCAGTGGAGAGTCGGTGGGCTGTTTGGAAGAAACAAATGGCTGCTCGGGAGAAAGCCGCCAATGAGAAGTGTGCCCACATTGTCTCCTTGATGGACCAGCTCTGTGGCTGGAGTGCGGCACGGACTGGGTTCCCGGCTCACTCCCACCCGTCCCTGTCGTCTGATCAAGGGGGGCGGCCAGAGTCGGCCGGACCCGAAACCCCACCAGGTCCCTCCCCGCTCCCTCAGCCTTTCTTGGGACTTCTGGAATCCGTCCCTAAAAGGGGGGGTACTGTGACGATCTATCACATTCACGTCGGGTTATGTTTCCTTTGGTTGGTGTTTATTTCCTTTGGTTCCATTTCCTGCTTGTCTCCCTGAGTGCTGTTTCCCCTCACCTGCTGCTGATTGTCAGCCAGGCCACACCTGTTGTCAATCAGCTGGCTGCTCTTTATGCCTGCCTCGCCCTCCAGTCAGGGCTCGATGATTGGTATCCTGGTCTCCTGTTTCCTGTCTCCTGTTATCATATTAAAGTCATGTTATCCTACGCTGCGCCTGCCATCTCTGCATCTTGGGGTTCGCCAACAACAAACCACGATAAATACGAACCCAGTGGAGAGTCGGTGGGCTGTTTGGAAGAAACAAATGGCTGTTCGGGAGAAAGCCGCCAATGATAAGTGTGCCCACATTGTCTCCTTGATGGACCAGCTCTGTGGCTGGAGTGCGGCACGGACTGGTGGCTCACTCCCACCCGTCCCTGTCGTCTGATCAAGGGGGGCGGCCAGAGTCGGCCGGACCCGAAACCCCACCAGGTCCCTCCCCGCTCCCTCAGCCTTTCTTGGGACTTCTGGAATCTGTCCCTAAAAAAGGGGGGTACTGTATTTGAATGTAAACATGCTACGTATTTAGGCTAGCTCTGTGGCTCATTTTTTTCCCGTTACACCTAAAACTTACGGAATCAGACACTCGGCACCATCTCATAAGTACAGCGGCTTCCGGCGACCCCCGGCCAGAGGTCCAGGGCACAGATAGCAGGCCCATCCAAATTTTTGCGGGAATTTTCTACTTATATTTATTTATACATTAACAGATTTACATCACACAAAAAACAACCACCTTAATAAACCAATTGTATTTTTTATTGAGGCTTTTAATAATTGTTAATATTATATTTGTTTATATATTAACAGCTTTACATCACTGAAAACTACCATGGCTATTATTATATTTATTTTAATTATATTATCATATTGTTATTATATGCATGTATAAGTTAACAGCTTTATACCATCGAGAAGTACCAACCACCATAATAAACATATTATTATCATTACTAAAATTATCGTTATTATATCTTCTTTTTTTTTTCAACTATAATGTATTCTTTATTAGGATATATTTATGTTAAAAAAAGCTGATTCGAGTGAATTAAATCTACAAAAGCTAAACTCTGACACGAAGAAGATCTTTTTGTTCGAATGCATGAGAATGTGTGCAGTGGGGGGGAGGAGAATGTGTGCTGTCATCACAATCAACACAAAGGGAAAGCTGAATCAGGACCAGTCAGGTGCTTCCACACACGCACATTCTCACACACACCTAGTCGCAGGTCACTGACACAACATGTCTTGTGCTTTGTATTTGGCTTTTCTGCAACACTTACACTTACTTAGGCTAGAATAAATAATGTCAATAAGTAGATGAACCATCTGTGACTGTGAAGTGAACACTAGTAAGGTTGTAAATACTGTATAGAGTAGGCTAACCCATGTGGTTCCTGTGGATGTGAACAGAAGTTGTAATTACTGTAGTGACTAAATAACTTAGTGACTGAAACAGACAAAATTAATGTGTAAATAAGGTCAATAAGTAGATGAACCATCTGTGGATGTGAGCTGAACACTAGTAAGGTTGTAAATACTGTATAGAGTTGGCTAACCCATGTGGTTCCTGTGGATGTGAACACAATTTGTAGTGAATAAATAACATAGTGACTGAAACGGACAAAGTAATGTGTAAATAATGTCGATAAGTAGATGAACCATCTGTGGCTGTGAAGTGAACACTAGTAAGGTTGTAAATACTGTATAGCGTAGACTAACCCATGTGGTTCTTGTGGATGTGAACAGAAGTTGTAATTACTGTAGTGACTAAATCATTTAGTGACTGAAACAGACATAGTAATGTGTATATAATGTCAATACGTAGATGAACCATCTGTGGCTGTGAAGTGAACACTAGTAATGTTGTAAATACTGTATAGAGTAGGCTAACCCATGTGGTTCCTGTGGATGTGAACACAAGTTGTAGTGACTAAATAACATAGTGACTGAAACAGACAAAAGTAATGTGTAAATAATGTCAATAAGTAGATGAACCATCTGTGGATGTGAAGTGAACACTAGGAAGGTTGTACACACTGTATAGAGTAGACTAACCCATGTGGTTCCTGTGGATGTGAACAGAAGTTGTAATTACTGTAGTGACTAAATAACTTAGTGACTGAAACAGATGCAATTAATGTGTAAATAATGCCAATAAGTAGATGAACCATCTGTGGCTGTGAAGTGAACACTAGTAATGTTGTAAATACTGTATAGAGTAGGCTAACCCATGTGGTTCCTGTGGATGTGAACACAAGTTGTAGTGACTAAATAACATAGTGACTGAAACAGACAAAAGTAATGTGTAAATAATGTCAATAAGTAGGTGAACCATCTGTGGCTGTGAAGTGGACACTAGTAAGGTCGTAAATACTGTATAGAGTAGGCTAACCCATGTGGTTCCTGTGGATGTGAACACAAGTTGTAGTGACTAAATAACATAGTGACTGAAACAGACATAGTGATTCATTTCTTTTCATCTTTAAACACTAAAACATCTTTAAATGCTGCTTTTTTTTTGTGCTCATTTTTGCATGTTGAATTGCTGCACAAGAGGCACCCAAGTCCAGGCTGAAAGAGGAGCGATGTGTGGAGACTATTCCTTCAGAGCGATGATTATTAGACCTCCAGTGTGCTTTGTGCGTCCATCTAGTCCTACTTCCTGACCCCAGTCCTACAAGTCTCACGTTGCTTTATAGAGTGAATCATGGCAGTTGGCCTACAAGGCAAAGTGTCTTTAGGAGCTGGGGTCTAATACCGGCTGACTGGTGGATGGATGATGAATGGATGGATGAGGGAAGCCATGCATGCACAGATGGATGATGGATGGGTGGATCAATGCAATAATCGATGCATGCATTAATCAGCGTGGCTTCCTCTGCACGTGAATAATGAGTTGGTGCGCTCCCATTCAGCGGGTTTGGGTATGACATCATCAAGTCGTTATACGAAACTGAAACTTTCCTCAGTGTGTGCCTTATATTTCAGCTCATCTTCACCCTCTAGATCAGGGGTGTCAAACTCATTTTAGATCGGGGGCCGCATGGAGAAAAATCTACTCCCAGGTGGGCCGGACTGGTAAAATCACGGCACGATAACTTAAAAATAAAGACAACTTCAGATTTTTTTTTTTGTTTAAAAATAGAACAAGCACATTCTGAAAATGAACAAATCATAATGTTGATGGTTTTTTTTTACACATACATGTTGCAGTTAATAGTATTCTATCTTTATTTGTCGTTACTTATACTTTCTGAATAAATGATGGGATAATGTTCATCAGTCAACTCATAGGTGTAATTTTCAATCTATTTAGATAAAAAAATATCAAAATCAAATTACAGGATGTTTTTTATGTAGTTTACTCATTTTTCTCAACTGGTGCACTAAGATCATGTGTTTTTTTTGTTTTTGTTTTACATATGTAGCATCATCTATTGCGACATCTAGTGGACACATTTAGAAGAGCAGTTTCTTTCATTCCAAAATTTCGCAAACTCATCCCGCGGGCCGCATAAAACCTGTTCGTGGGCCTGATCCGGCCCGCGGGCCGTACGTTTGACACCCCTGCTCTAGATACTAGCTGTTTTATTCACGACATTACAGCTACTCCAAGTGCTAACTGCTAGGCTCAAACACGTACACACAATGTTGTAACAATGACGTGCCACAACCCGTACGTAATCACACCATAAAAAGCACAACACAGCCCCATTTCAAAAAGAGAGGTAAAACAAAAGTAGTGAACAGAAAGAAAACATGATTAATGGATAATGTCGGACTAGCACAAAGCCTTGTTTGTTAACAGTGGAAGTCTACTGCTTACTCAGCACCTGCAGTGAGCGAACTTTTCCAAAAGATGGCGCCATAGCACAAATAATAACACGCCTTTGTGTTTATGTTAGGTTCTGCGCATGTCAAACTTTCCGATTTAAGGTGTGATGAATAAAATGCACGTCATAATCGAAACATTTTTTTAAGGGTCCATGTACACAGGAACATTGTAATCTGAATGATGATCAGATTAAATACATGTTGTCCATGTACACGTGGCTACTAGGTGACATAACGGCTCTGGAAAACACATTTTATGAACGTTATAGATCCTGAAACATTTATGACAGTTATTACTATGAATTAAAATGTCGACTAGACATTTAAAAACGGTTTTATTCGAAGGGATGAATCAACTTGACCTTTAAATGAGAACAAACTTGGACATGAAAACCTCCACTGGCATCACATTTGTTTATTCAACCTTCATTAGTTCAGGTAAGGCAATTAAGAACAAATCCTCGTTTACAACAAACGAGGCAGCAGAGTCAAAAACAAGCTGAAGCTGAGATCGATGACATTGTAGGTCAAACCAGTCCAGCATCTTTTCCCTTTTGAAAGGAAGATATTGGTGAGTTTTAATGTTTGTTGCCAAGTCTTCCAATCCTTCCTTCTTTGACAATGTCAAAGTTACTACATACTGTATGTACAGTACTTGTCATACACCTTCTCCTCATTCAATCTTTTTTTTCATGACTATTTACATTGTAGATTGTCACATCAAAACTAGGTTATGAACACGTGTGGAGTTATGTACTTAACAAAAATAGGGGAAATAACCGAAAACATGTTTTATATTCTAGTTTCTTCAAAATAGCCACACTTTGCTCTGATTACTGCGTTGCACACTCTCTATGAATTCCATGAGTTTTCTTTCTGTTCACTACTTTTGTTTTACCTCTCTTTTTGAAAGGGTTTTCACTTCACAGGTGTGCTTGAAGCTCATGGAGAGAATGCCAAGAGTATGCAGAGCAGTAATCGGAGCAAAGGGTGGCTATTTTGAAGAAACTAAAACATTTGATTTGTTATTTCACCTGTTTCACGTGTTCATTCCTAGTTTTGATGTGACAATCTACAATGTAAATAGTCATGAAAATAAACATTGAATGAGGAGGTGTGTACAAACCTTTGGCCTGTACTGTACATTATTTTGAAAAGCATGTTGTGGGTTAATTAGTCCGGCATCAGGAAGTGCCTAAGGTCTTATTTCCATACGGCCTGATTTCAAAGCCTCGTGACAAACAATCAATTTACTCTTTCGACTGTTGTGCTCCCACAGGAAAGACTTTGATGGTGAGAAGTACTAGTCTGGTTAAGAGCAAGAAGACAATGAATGAGAAGTACTAGTCTGGTTAAGAGCAAGAAGACAATGAATGAGAAGTACTAGTCTGGTTAAGAGCAAGAAGACAATGAATGAGAAGTACTAGTCTGGTTAAGAGCAAGAAGACAATGAATGAGAAGTACTAGTCTGGTTAAGAGCAAGAAGACAATGAATGAGAAGTACTAGTCTGGTTAAGAGCAAGAAGACAATGAATGAGAAGTACTAGTCTGGTTAAGAGCAATAAGACAATGAATTAGAAATACCAGTCTGGTTAAGAGCAAGATGACAATGAATAAGAAGTACTAGTCTGGTTAGGAGCAAGATGACAATGAATGAGAAGTACTAGTCTGGTTAGGAGCAAGAAGACAATTAATGAGAAGTACTAGTCTGGTTAAGAGCAAGAAGACAATGAATGAGAAGTACTAGTCTGGTTAAGAGCAAGAACACAATTAATTAGAAGTACTAGTCTGGTTAAGAGCAAGAAGAGAATTAATGAGAAGTACTAGTCTAGTTAGGAGCAAGAAGACAATGAATGAGAAGTACTAGTCTGGTTAAGAGCAAGAAGACAATTAATTAGAAGTACTAGTCTGGTTAGGAGCAAGAAGACAATGAATGAGAAGTACTAGTCTGGTTAAGAGCAAGAAGACAATCAATGGGAAGTACTAGTCTGGTTAAGAGCAAGAAGACAATGAATGAGAAGTACTAGTCTGGTTAGGAGCAAGAAGACAATGAATGAGAAGTACTAGTCTGGTTTAGAGCAAGAAGACAATGAATGAGAAGTACTAGTCTGGTTAAGAGCAAGAAGACAATGAATGAGAAGTATTAGTCTGGTTAGGAGCAAAAAGACAATGAATGAGAAGTAATAGTCTGGTTTAGAGCAAGAAGACAATGAATGAGAAGTACTAGTCTGGTTAAGAGCAAGAAGACAAATAATTAGAAGTACTAGTCTGGTTAAGAGCAAGAAGATAATTAATGAGAAGTACTAGTCTAGTTAGGAGCAAGAAGACAATGAATGGGAAGTACTAGTCTGGTTAAGAGCAAGAAGACAATTAATTAGAAGTACTAGTCTGGTTAGGAGCAAGAAGATAATTAATGAGAAGTACTAGTCTAGTTAGGAGC